>NC_061774.1:13589585-13620696 GCF_022458985.1 Mugil cephalus | reverse complement strand
AAACTGGTTTTTTGATAGTAAACTGAGACTGAATATTTTTTTTTATGGGGAAACAATATAAGTCTCCATTTCTATCACAATGGAAAGCTGTCAACTGGAAATATATCATCATTTCAACTATTTGAAATGATCTTCTCTTCTCTTTTTTTGTGTTTTTATATATCTTTTTATTGTCTTTTTTTCCTTTTTCTATTTCTGGACGCCACATGAAAATGTTTTTTAACTCATGTCAAGATATGAAGTCACAGCCTTTATGAACCAGTAGAGGGAAACCTCTGACCTGCTAATAGGAGCCAAGATGTTTTATTCAAAGTCAAGTTAATGTTCAGCCAGTCATGAAATGTACAATGTTTGAACCATGGATAGAGGTCCCACAGTTGACCTAAGGCTGATCCATTACTGACACAGCCAGGAAAGGAAATTTTCATGACTGCTCATGAGCAAAGAAAAAACTCAACTGCAGTCCTTACAGTCCTGTGGCCTATCCACAGCAGAACCAATGACAGTATGCAGACAGAAGTTGGTCTTGTGCAACACAATCAAAATTATGAAACATTTGATTTAAATATTAACAACCCAAAGACACATCCATATTCCAGTACTCGCAATTAAATATTAACATTGAAGAAACACAGTATTGCGAGGAACACTGTTCACAGCTGACTGACAAACACAAATAATCGATCTTGTGACTATGTGAAAATATATCTGTGGATGTATTTAACAGAATCTGAATTATCAAGACAAAAGCAACCAGTGCTGGTTTTCAGTAGAGAAAAAGAAGAACAAAAAAGTAAAGATAGAAAAAACATCTCACCATGAGAGACTCCAAGTAGCATCAACAACAGTTCAAACACAATTTTCATGTCTCCTCTCAGTTCAGCCTCTGTTGAGTCAGTCTGCACCTTTAGAAAGTTTATCTAATTATCACTACAAATGTCCCTTACTCTGCAGTGAGCTGTGTTACACAGAGGACTGTGTCCAAACTGGCACTATCACAATGTTTTTGTGTGCTGAGAAAAGGAAATCATAATATAGACCCATGTTTCAGTTCCTCCCGTTGTTACATTTAGTGGCCATACACATTACATACTGTACACCATAGGTCTTCAACACAGAGTAGGCAACCCTAGGGGATTAGCGGCGGTACTGCAGGGGGGTTCGCAAAATCTTTGGTTGATTACGATTTTTATATATATATATATTATATATATATATATATAAAAAATAAAATTTTCCCCCACAAATTTTAATTTATTGAAACACGTATTAGCATGAATCCAACATATTTTAGTAAAGGAATAAATGGAAGATTTTATCTTTCAATCAGCATTCCACTCATACGGGAGCTGTCTCAGCAGTGCACTGTTTCACACAGAGCGCCTACTATGTGTGCCCCAGCCACTCAAACGACCAAGCAAGCAGTACAAGCGTTCTGCTTCGACCGACCGCTGGCAATCAGTCAGCACGCACACACACAGAGCAACGATCTGATGTAAACATCAGTATTAACTGTATGAACTTCATCAGCAGATCTCCGTTAAACAGTGGTGTGGTGTAATGAGCTGCTGTGAAACCTGTAGCTTGGTGAACACAGGTGTGTCTGTGTGGATGAGAGGGGCTGTTTTGGTCAGACAGGTGTGTTAATGAGAGAGACTCTGGTGATCAAGTTTATTACACTTATTACCGATGTTTACATTTGATCGCTGTTGCTGCCTCCACACGTCTTTCCAATCCCTTTTGGAGGCCCAGCGCGAATTAGAGAACCCCCTAATCAAAAATACTTACATTCAAACGGGAGGAAACGTGACTTCAAAGTCATTGCTCCATGAGGTCCCATTTGTGAGTTTTTCTGGGCCTTACTGCCACTGACAAAAACCCCCCTGATCAATTGAGTCACTTCTTTCAGGCCCAACTTTTATCTTGTCCATTTAAAAACCGTGGATCCTTCACCTGCGGGCGAACAGTTAACGGGTTTAGCGCGCAACATCCAAAACCAAAACAAGCATGGACACCTTCCACTCACAGTGGTCTTATCCAGCGGGACACGCTCACCCATGGGGGTTTGGGGGAAAGTCACAATCCTCGACGTGGATCCACTGGAAACTAAATTCCTCCCGTGCACACCGTCTGGACTTTTTCTCTTTCACCTGCATGTTAAAGGAAAGTGAGCGACTCTGGGGGGACTATTCTGTATGAAAGAAATATTCTGTCGACTCCCCTAAAAAGTCCCAACCTCAATCAGTATAAAAAACATAATTAGGGGCTTCTCCCCCTCACGAGAAAGTTAAGTTCAGTTTTAGGGGTAGAGTTTACAGTCAATAATAAAGGAGTTACTGGCTGCACAGCAAGACAAACCCCTTTAAGGGTATATCAAAAATACTGAAACTTCAATTTGAACGATTTGTCTTTTTTAAGCTTTATTCAGCAGTTTAAAATACGAGGGCATTTTTAAAATGACCAACTCTGCAATCATGCTTTAAATAAAAACACTTCTTGCAAAATTTTTGGGTATTGACGTATTTACTTCTGCAAGTATAAGTATATTTCTTTTGTTTTATTGGCAATAGACAGTGACAATGACAAAACAGGGGGTCTGCACATGGACAGCAAAACAAAACAAATAAAAAAGAGGAAATAACAATATCTATGCATATACGTGTGTTATTTTGCACTGTATTAGTTGCATTGTTACACAGATGGTGATAAAAAAAGTGATATTTAAGACAGTAATAATCCTTGTTACAGAGCTTGCAATGGAATTTGTAAAGACAAAAAAATTTCATTATTTCATTCTATTCTGTACGATCTTCATTGGGTTTAAATGACGCTAATGTATGATTTTCCTAAAAAAAAAAAAAAATAAATAAATCAGAATTGCAACACTGCAATCCAGGTTTTAAAATGAAAAATAAAAAAGATAAAATAAATAAACAGTGATTACACTAAAGGGGACAAATCGATTTCCGGTTTTTATTTCAATGTTTTGTTTTCTTTTGGGGGAAAATGGGGACCCTAAAATCAGTGACAGCTTTATTGATTTATTTTTGACTGGAAACCATTTTTAAGACTTTTAAATTATTTTACTTAAACCTGCTAATTTTAAACTTTTGGCTAATTAATGGATGCTAACCCCAAAACACTATTGTTTAAAAAAAAAGGGAACAATTAATGGCATGTTTTAACAAGAAACTAATTTTTTTTTTTTTTTAAATAGAACTTCCCAAAACCGAAAAGGGGTTAAAGTGCAGTGAGGGGAGTTAAAAGGGACATCGGCTCCTTAAAAGCACATTTTTGACTGAAAACATTCACCCCCCCCTCCTCTAAAACCAAGCCCGGGCGGGACAGGGGTCAATCGACCTCAAGGGGAGGGCAACGACGAAATGTGGTCCATGTGAAAGGGGGCGAATCCATTCACCCCAAAACAACAGCGGCACTATCTAACCATGTCATGTCTGCTTTTTAAAGCCATATCCACTCGGGTGTCCACGCGCTCCCAGAGGGGAACGCATTTACGGGGATGTAAAGCCCCTTTCTTTGATAACCAACAATCCACACCAGTCGTGCAGCATCCTCTGACTCACCTCGGGAAACCGACCACCGTAAATTTTTTTCCTGTTTTGTGGACCAGTGGACGCACACCACTCCTCCAAGTCTGTATTCTCGGCGGCCACTACCAAAGGCGTCACGTGTTTGCTTTTTTTTCCCCGCCCCCTTCTAAAAAAACACGAGCTACTTTTGTGGGCGTTCGGAGGGCTTTGCGCCAAGATTAAACCCAATACTTAATAAAAATGGGATAAATCATACACGCTAAAACGGTTTAAAACTTAAAAAAAATTGTTTGATGTTTTTTGTAAAATTAAATCACAGGTGGTTTGATAAAAAACAGTGGGAAAAAAAATTTTTTCAGACACCTGATGCATTTGTGAATATTTCATTAAGAATCATTTTAGATCTTCAAGTGCAAGTTTTTTTTAGTACAGCACGACAAAATATAAACAAACCCTAAAACAGCCATTAAAAAACTGAAATTATTAGTTCCATAAAAATAAGAAAGGTTCGAATTTTGGGGTCTTTTTGGGTACCATGACCCTTTAAATAAAGGACGTGTTTTTTTATCATAAACACATTTTTCTGGCCGTGCTTCATATAAAAGCCAGTAAAATTGAAATTCTTCAGAACAAAATGGCAAAAAAAAGGGAACCCAAACGCGGGAAACGGGCCTAAAAGATTCGATTCTCACCAGAAGGGGTTCAGCTGCCGCCAATCACCAGGAAGTAAAATGCTTTTCCTTCAGCATTTGGGATCACCAAGAAATACAGAGAACTGATTGGGACGTCCAAGGGGTTTCTTCACAAGAAATTACCCATCCTTTTCCCCGAAACCGCTGAAAGAATCACAAGAGCTCCAAAACAGGGGTAAAAAACCAACGGGTGCCCCCATGTAAAACCTGCCTGTATATGGTTGACTTTAAACAGGTTTAAATTTCCCTTTAAAGGCTGCAAGAAGCCCCTGTCAAGAGAACTAGGTTACCCCACGATTGGGCCCAAGAACATAAAACGGGACGATAGGAAAGGGAAAAAAGTTTCTGCGGTCAATGAGTCCATTTTCCCCGGCTTTATCACCCCCTTTGCAAAATGTGGGGTACACAGAAGGCCGTCCAAGCATTGTTCCCATGTCAGTACTTACTGTCAAAATGGTGGACATACCCGGGTTTGGGGATCTGAGTGCGCGGAGAATGCCTGAGATCTGGGGAACAGCTTCAACAACCAAACCCAACAATCTGTCGGGATTGCTAAAGCCTAGGGGTCTTTCCCCACCACTATCTGTACAACTGAACTTTTCCCACACCCCACCTTTCATCCAGGCCTGATAAAACCACTACTTCAACAACCTCCAAGTGTTTCTCCACACTAACATAACAACCACTATGTGGGGGATCAACAGCAATAAAAAATTAGCAATGGGTTTTTTCCTCCCCCAGTTCTCTTCACAGCACCCTTTTCAGGTCATCCATGTTTTTTGGGGTTAAAGTAGAAAAATAAATAAAAAAAATTTTAAAAAATAATAAAAAATAATATAAAATAAAAATCATATATTTAAAAATCATTCGCTTTTTAAAAAAAAGTTTTTAAAAAACTTACTTACAAGGGCAGTTTAGATACAGGTTGAAATTACAAGAACTGATTGATCTAAATTGTGTCTTTTCAAAAGGGGGTCTGACAATTGCATTTTAGAATTGGGGAAAACACCCGACTGAAGAAAATTTAAAAATACTGACAAATCTTATCTAAAAAGCTATAAATCTTTTTAAAAAAAAAGGGGATGTAAAGGGGGGTCAAGGACGGTGTGGGTTTAAGTTGGGGAAATCCCCCTTTGTCAAATCTCAGCATCAACCAGAATCCATGTTAAGGTTTTTTATGATCTCGCCCCCCTTTTTTACAAATAGACGACTACAAAACAAGATTAATGTCGTGTAAATGTGAGTATCATATCATCCTGTAACAGTTAATGGTATCTTTTTGTGAGAAGCTCTTATTTCCCTTCAAATCACAGTGATGATCTTTTGCTCCCTCTTCGGGCAACAGGAATAAAACCCAAATTTTGGGACAAAAACTTGATGAACTTGATTATTTTTATTTTTTTTAAATGTGAGATTAATTTCTGTCAAAAAAGTTGACAGGGTGATCAAAATATTCCAGTAGGTTTTTGATGACAAAAACAAGAAACTCTTTAAAATTTCACTCTGATCTCTGTCACAGTAAATAACACCTACAAAAAAACCTGACAACTTGATTCAGAAACACTGAATGTTTGAAAATGGGGACTTTAAATGTATCTTGTTTTCGGGGTATTCTTTTTCAGACAAGTCTTCACTGTTTGCAAACAGCATAATTTTTTTTTAAGGGGATTGTGTTTTTCCCCTTGATGAAATAGAGGTTTACTGCCACAGAAAAACACAGTAACACATTTTCTTTTTCCCTTTTTTTTAAAGCTTTGAACAATATATGCTTTTTATACTGTAATCAATATAGGAACCAACTGACACAACACATATTTCTTTTTAAATCTTCCCAAAACCCACGTGTTCACGTTAAATTTAAATTGCATAACCTTTTTCCCATCAAGCGTTGAGTGAAAAACACGAAAAAACACTGAGAAATATTTAAGAGGATTCAAAAAAGATGCTAGCTTCTCAGGTCTCAGAAAAATAGAAACAGAAGCAGAGTTTCCTCAAAACCCCTATTTTCCTTACCCCAATAAAACAAATCAATGAAATTGTTGCTAGTTGTTGTTTTAAGGTGCAGAATCTCTCTTTAAACCCAACAGACAAATTTCTCGGGAGTTCCTGTTTTGGGGACATCTGGCTTCCTTTTTCCCCTTTCTCTTTTTTTCTTCCAGCAAAAAGCCAAAAAAGGGCCCCAATTGACAAAGAATTATCACGGGCTTTCAATCCATATTGGACATTGATGTTTCAGAGACAAAACGAAATGTAGGGTGAAGCTGTAAAGGAAGTTTTTTTTTTTTTTATTAGTAAAGTTTTTTTTTTACTAATTACCAATTTTCATCATTGATCAAAGTTTTTTGGGGGGTTTATTTGACACTTTTATCTACTTACCCAAACTAGGGGAGGGGCGTATTGGGTTGTACACATTGTTATCGGTTTCCCAAAACCCCCCCCGGCGTTCCGGTCGCTTGTCGCGTATAACTTTTTAAAAATTTTTGGAACTGACACAATTTTTGTTTGCTGAGGGAAAGTTAGGCCCCTTTAATCAACGTACTCAATTTCCCAAACTGGGGAAAGTTATTTTCAGGCATCTTTCTCCATGATGTTTCTTTTGTGAGTTTTGCCGAGTTTTACTCCCACTGACTTTATTTGCTTTTCTTAAGGGGTTTCATTCCTTTAGTTTTTGTGTTCAAAAGGGTGATGTCTTTTTGTTCAGGGTCAATGGGTAATGTTGTCGATCAGCGTTGTTGGGGTTTACAGTAAAGCACCTTCCATTCAATTTTGATATTTTCACTAAATTTACGACAGTTTATCTCTGTACACTTCAGGACCATCGATCCCTTTCTGTCCATCGTTCCCCATTAAAAATAAAAGCCAGGCAAAACTGCCCCAAAGGACTGCTCCGCTTTTTTGAATTTTTATGGCAAAGGCGATCGGGTCTTTCCATTTTTGAATTTTTGAAAATTTTTGCATTTTGTAAAAACCCCTCTGTATTTGGTCTTTGAAGCATTCCTTCAAAGATTTGGATAATAAGATAAAATTGAGGGTCATTTTTTTGGGTAACAAAAACACAAAAACAAGTAAACGGGAAAATAAATAATTTCCCAATTCAAATAACAGTTTGAAATTGTTTCGACATATGAAAATAGGGGAAAAATCAGTTGGCGGGCACCAAACAATAGATTAATTTTTCGTGCAGTTATACTCCCTGCCCCCTTTGGCATTTTAACTGCTTCTTCAAACAATCGTAAAAATATCCTTATTAATTTTTCCTATGTACAAAAGGAACCACTACGCTGGAAATCCCTCAATATTTTTTAAAATATCAACACAACACAAAAGAAATGTCAATTTAACTCGCAAAATATTCTCTGGATGTTGAAAAAGAGACTGTTACCCCAATAGTCTGCAGCCATTTTTTTCCCCCTGTTTATCTTCAAAAAAAACCTCCTTTACATTCCCCAAAAAAAACAAACAAAAAATTTTAAGTTACACATTTTCAAGTTGTCGTCATCTCTTCAATAATAGGTAAACTTGGGGTCTGGGGGTGGGTAAATTACATAAAGAATATCTCATCTCATCTCTTTTTCCATATATTAATTTCACTGGGCACAGGGTTTTTGGGAGCCTACCCCACTACTTTGGGTAAGACGTGGTACACCCTGGACAGGCACAGCTTACAAGAGACAAAAAAACCATTTGCAATGTCAATTTGGGGTCACGTTAGCCTAACACATGAACATTTGGAGGTGGAGCCAGAGTACCGGGTAAAACCACGGGAACGGGGAAACACGCAAACTCCATCCAAAGGGCCGGGGCTGGACTCAACTCGACCTTCTCGCGGAGGATCACGCTTTTTGATTACATTTAATTCTTACTTCTCTCTCGTCCCTCTTCTATTTCTTGGGTGACCTTTAGCCTACTGGGTTCATAACAAGCTGAAATAAGTTCAGCAAATTTCTAGAAAGTTCATAAAAAGTGTGATGTTACGTTGTTTTCTATGTGCAATTGAAGACCTTTAGTTTTTTAAATTTTGATTTCAGTTCACTTCCCTTGATCTTCTCACCTCCTGTTAAGAAGAAGAAGCCCAAAGGGGTGGAAATTCATGGAAAAGATGTGTTTCCCCCCTTTTCTTTTTAAATCATTTTTTTAAAGATGTTGTGCACTGCATAAAAATTGACACGAAGGAGGTCAAGTTTCCTGTCTACACAAGCTGCCCCCCCCGGGTAAGAAAAACCTAGCTTCGCATATAAACAATGACTGGACACCTCTTTTGAACGATATTTTTGAGGAAAACAAGAATTGCCCAAATTGGTTCATAATTGGAATCCCGGGGGTGATTTTTTGTCCCATGGACAGTGTTGGCCCCCCAGGATTATTCCTCTCACCAAAAAACATTTACCCCGTGTTCACACTTCTTTTTGATCTTCTCCCCTCCTTCTAAAAAAAAGTAAACTCAAAGGGTGGAAAATTCAGGGAAAAAGATGGTGGTGAAGGGACATCGAGAGGGCGTCACCTCATATCTAACAAAAGAATCATCAACATGATTGGGAAAGAAAGAATTTATTTCATGTAAAAAACATCCCAATCGATTTCGTTTTAAAAAGTCCATTGGAAAAAATGGGCCAAAGGGCAGCAAGGTCGACCCCCTTCCAGATGAAAACCCCTTTTTCCTAAATGAAAGCAATGAAAAAGAAATATGGTAAAAAAATCTGTCAATTTGCTAAGTGGAAAAGAACTGGTTTCCCCCAAATAAAGGCACCTGAGGGGGAATCATTTTGAAAAAATTTGAAAAGAGAGTTTACAAAAATATAGATAAAAGCAAAACAGAGTGAATGGAAGGAAACTACAAAGATTTGAGAAAAATGGATGTGGGGGAGTTGGGGATGATAAATGTAAATCAGGCAGAAAATTGAAGTGAAAGGAAAGAAAAACCCCAAAAACACAACCGACACCCACACGGACATTATCCCATCCTGTCAGAGCTCCACAGAATGCAAGGGGTTGGACTTCCCCACTAAAATGCAAACCTCCAAGGCACAATTCGCAGGGAGCTGTTCCATTGGGGGGGAAAAGGACACTAAAAGGGCTGGTGGCGGGAAGAGAAGAGCAGAGAAAAGTTTGACGGGCCAGTGACCGATCAAACAGATTGGACAGGACGAACACTGGACCAAGATTGCCCAAACTTAGGAAACCGCAAAAGTGACAGCTTATCTCCTCATTTTGACTAAAATTCGGTTGACACGACACACTACACACACAAACCTCACCACAAAGAAACCCGCTTGCAACTGATACACATTTCTTTAGTTCGGGGAAAGGTCTTTTTAGTTAGAACAACCTCCTCCCCCCGCAGAATTTATGTAACCTTAAATTGATGTTTATAAGAAAATGCCAACTATTGTTGTAATTTAAAGGGGGAAAATATCACCTTTTTGTTGGCCCCGGGTCCCACCATTTTTATATGAGCGGGAAGAACTGCCTCTTAAACCGGGAATGCTGTAAAAGAAAGAGCCATTTCCCGTTTCCTGTTCAGGATGGGATAATCAGCTGTCTACAAAACATTTTTTTTTTTTCAGATGATTGCTTGAATTTTGGGGTTTACTCTGTCACACTCACAGCCACAGCAGAAATTCTATCTTGTCTTGGCCTGTCCCTCATGTTTCTCTAACAAAACCAACCGCAGGGGGAAGATGGGGGCGGTTCATAAAAAGTCACACAAGTAGGACTACTCCCCTTTCCCCACCAGACCACGTCCTCTATTCAAATCAACAAAACACATACAGATTCCTTATTGTCAAATTCATTCCCTCCACTCGTGCACTTGTGGCAAGCCATCTCGCTGCAAAAGGGCCCAAAAAGCCTCCGGGGGAAACTTCAACCAGAAGGTTTTTTTGGGGGGGGGGATTTTTTCTGACACCCCGTGGAAAAAAGTTTCCCCAACGCGTTGGGGCCATTGTTGCCATCCTAACCCATCCAAAAAACAATTTTTTTTTTTCCCCTTTTTGGGAAGTTTCTTATTTTGGCCTTTCTTTCCCTTTTTTTTTTTTTTTTTTTTAATTTGTATTTATTTTCTGCAAGTTGAACACCACAGGGTGTCAATTTTATATGAGGTTGATGCAGTTAATTCTTGCAGGAAAGCTTTATTACTTCCCAGTGCTGAGTGTGACCATCACCAGCCCCCGGGAAAAACCTGTTTTTGGATCTTTATTGGTGTAGGACCTTTAGTGTGCAGGGGGGGGCGTCTAACCTCACTGAATAGGGGGGGAAAAAAGGGACAAAAAAGATGTAAAAGGAGGGCATGGGGGAAAGGGGCATGTGGTGCTATAGAACTGTGGATTTGGGGGTTCTGTGCTTCCCAAGCACCTCACTCAGTATGACTGGTACGTCTCTCGGAGAGATGAAGAGTCCGGGGGGGAAGGGGGTGCCCCAAAGGGAAGGAAGAAGTTCAAGGGCCTAGTGATAAGTAAAAAAACAATAATCCACCTTTTAAAACCGGGGACTCAAAATTCTTTTGTTATTCCACAGGTGCGGTACAACACACAGCATGGGGGCATTCCCTAAAATGATGAACATTACCAGGCCCAAGTCAGGTCAGAAGCCCCAGCCCCCGAGAACCTCCACCCCATTGGGGGCATGGGTGACAGGACCAAAAACCCCACCATAGCCACGGGCAAGCCACCCCCCACGCAGAGGGCAAACGACCCCAACACCCCCAACCGACCAAGCGCACAACCGGGTGCAGGCCACAGCCCCCCCACCCACCCCCCCACCCACCCCCCGTAGCCCGCCACCCCCCGTCTCACCCCCCCGCCCAACAGAGACGGGCCACCCCGAGAAGGGGGCCAGGTGCCCCCCCCAAACCCCCTGGGCACCCGGCCAGGGAGACCACGGGAAGGGAGCCCCCACCCGCCGGGAAGGGCCCCCACCCCCCATCAAAAGGGAGGGGGGAACACCAAGCCACAACCCAACCGTCGATCCCAACAACCGGGTACCCAAGGGACCCCCCAAAAACCCCGTGCCCACGCAGCAGGGGGAGAAAGTGCCCGGGCCAGAGGACACCAAAACCTAGGGGGCCCACCTCCAACCGCCGTGGGGCCAAAAGACCGCCCACCCAAGATGCCCCTGCTAGAGGAGGACCAGCCCCTCAACTGTTGCCAAGGATAATGAAAGGACAGGCCCCCCTATTACTGTTTTTCCTCAGCCCCTATGAGGAACAGCCCCTACAACCGTGACCCTTGACCCGGGATTTGGGGGTGGTGCTTTAAACAAGGGCAAACGGAGGGTGGGGGGTCAGGGGGACTGCAGCACACTACTGTCCGCACCCTTTTCCCCTGACCCTGACCGCCCCTGGTGGAACCCAAAGGGGTTGGGTCATTAAAAACTTGGGATGGGGTTTTTGGGTGTACCTGGGCCTTTTCTTCCCTAACTTTTCAGGCAGGGAAAATTTTTCTTGTATTGTGGATGTGTTTGTGCTTTTTTCATTCATTTCCAGGTCATAGCTCGAAAAATTATGTGTTTATTACTTTTTATCTTTCAAAAAACAACAAGATTTAGCTACATTTTCCCATTTGCCAAATGGAGGATGTGAAAACATGTGATTTTGGATCACTGTTGAATTACTGACAAACCCTTTATTCCACAAGTTTCATGAAAAAATGAAAAACACTGAGAAAATTTAAGGGATTTCATAGAAAGTGCTAAGCTGTCAGAGTTCATGAAAATAAAAAAGGGAGCAAGTTTCCCTAAACCCCTTTTTCTTTACACTAATAAGACAAATCAGATAAAATGTGTCACTAGTTGTTGTTTTAAGGTGCAGAACCTCTCATTTCAACCAAAAATGTCAGATTTTCTCTGAGGTTCCATGTTTGGGGGACAGCTGACCCTTTCCTTTCCTCGTCTTTTTTTTTTCCGGGAAAAAACGACGAGAATCCCAATTAACAAAAAATTATCACAGAACTTCAACGCAGATATGATGGGACAAGTGCCCTGTTCAAGACAAAAACTAATGTCGGGTGAAGTGTGACAGAAGTTTTTTTTTTTATTTTGTTGTAAATTTTAATTTCCTAATGTACCACAGAACATCACTGATAAGATTTTTATTGGGGGAGTTATTTGACACTATGTAGTTACTTACCCAAACTAGGGGGGAGGGGCAGGGGTTGGGGCATTTTTGGGATGTAGTTGGACGTAGTTGGGTTAATACACGGGGTGTTTTTTGTCTTCAAACACCCACTTGATATGTGTGCCCCATTGGAAGGGTCTTAAGAATAGAAGCCTATAAACAAACAAAGATCTTTATGATGAGGGGTTAGCACCAACTTTTCCCAAATTATTTTCATCATTTTCACTCCCACGTAAGATCCTCCTCCTCTGGAACACTACTGAGGATTCCTGCTAAAGACCAGATGCCCTGAGACGACTTTTTTTCAGAGTGATGACTTAGTCTCATTTTTTCCAGAGAGGAGTCAGGCTGTCACTGAGTTCCCCCGACCAGCTTTGGGGCTGTCCCCTCCCAAGGCGGGACCCCCTTCCTCCAGGGGACAGACCTCAGAGACCAAGGCAGGGGACACCGGGACTGAAAAAACAAAAAACTATTTTGATAAAAAGGAAATTATCTTTTAAATAAATAAATACGAAACATGCAGAATATAAAGTATATTATTTGACTCTGACTGTAACAGAAAAAGGGGAGGATTCATTTCGGGATGTTTATTTTTTTCGCTATGAACCAAAAAAATGTAATGATGTAAATATCTTTGAGGTCACAAATCAATAAAATTTGACTTTTAGATCTGTCAAATGACTTAATTTTCCCGGATAAAAAAAGTATTTACCTTAAAATAAACAACGTAAGTTTTTTCTTGTAATTCTTTTCCATTTGAGTCAAAGTTTATCAATCAATTTTGACCACTGTCTTTCCTGCTCAGTCATTGATCCTAATGTTCCATCACGAGATTTAAGCAATCTGTCTTTAAACACTTATTACAATCGTTTTTTTTCTCCACTTAATATACTGATGGTCCCTTTCTCACATAACACTAAATTTTCTAATTTTGCCCATCATCTGATGACCACAGTTCCTCCCAAAGCCCCATAAAAATGAGCCCCACTCTGTCTGCCATCACAGTAAGTTTCCTCCACCTGTAAATTTAAAACATTGAGAGTATTTATTTTCCCAATAAAAAGCATAATTGTTGCAATATTTTCAGTCAAAATGCATTTGCCTAAAACAACTTAGGGGTTTTTTTCTTTTCAGACTAAAAAAAAATCAATCAACAGTATTTCTGCTGCTAGTTTTCACGGGTCATGGCGGGAAAACTGCTGTGATTCATTAACAACATTAACTTTTAAAACAGAGTTTTTACATTTTTTGTATTCAACAGTAATTACAGACGTGTGTGAAAACTGAGGTGAACCCACCAAATTATCTGTTCTTTCATTTTTAAAATGTGAATAAAATGATTAATAAGGGAAATCATTTCAAAAGACATCAGCATACACCTCCCTTTAAAGTCTGAAACATTTTTTTTTGATTCCCTTCACAATAAGAGGTTTTACAAAAACTGAACACAGAGAGGCAAAAACAAGGAAGGGAAAACATAATTAATCCCCAAAAAAACGAACCTCACAGTATTTTCGCACCCAAACAACCTGACACCACTAAAAACGGTTTGACAAAACAATACTAGAAAAAAAATTTACCATTCAACAAAGTTTAGCGACCATTAAACGGGATCTTTGATAGTCAACATGAGAGAATATTTTTTAGTAGGGGAAAAACCGTTTAAAAGTCTCCATTTTTTTCAAAATAAAGCTGTCAACGGGAAAATAGAATCTTTTAAACCTTTAAAGTGATCTTCTTTCCTTTTTCTTTGTTCTTTTTTATTTTTTTTCCCCTTTTTTCTATTTCTGCGGCCACATGAAAAACTCGGTCAAGATAGAATCAACACACAGCCTTTTTAAACATAAGTAAAACCCTGACCTGCTAATAGAGCCAATGTTTTATTCAAATAATTTAATCTTCAGCATCATGAAATGTACAATTTAAACCCTAAAAGGTCCCACATTGGCCTAAGGCCCCCTTACTGACACGGGCCGGGAAAGGAAATCTTCATGACGCACAGGGGTAAAGGAAAAAACTCAATGCGGGCCTTACAGTCCTGGGCCTATCCAAACGAACCCAATACAGGATGCAGACAGAAGTTGGTCTGTGCAACAAATCAAATTTTAAAACATTTGATTTAAATTATTAACAACCCAAAGACACCCCATTTCCAGTACTTGCAATTAAATTTTTACATGGAAGAAACACGTTTTGTGAAAAACACGTTCACAGCTGACGAACAAACACAAAAAACGTCTTGTGACTATGTGAAAATATATCGTGGAGTTTTTAAAACAAAAACCTAAATTTTACGAAGACAAAAAACGACCACTGCTGGTTTTCTGTAAAAAAAGAAAAACAAAAAAGGGGGATAGAAAAAAAAACTCACCTGAGAGACTCCCAAATAGACAACAACAGTCCAAACACAATTTCATGTTCCTCTCATCCCTCTGTTGGTCAGTCTGCAGATTTAAAAAATTATTAATTATCACTCAAGTGTCCCCCACTCTGCATGAGCTGTTTCACAGAGGACGTTCCAAACTGACATTGTAATGTTTTTTTTTGTGCTAGAGCAGGGAAAACAAATTTTAACCCATTTTTCAGTTCTTCCCGTGGTTCTTTAGGGCTACACACATTAACCCTAGGTCTTCAACACAGAGTAAACCCCCAGGGATTTGCGGGGACTGCAGGGGGGTTCGCAAAATTTTGTTATTGAATTTTTATATTTTATTTTTTTAATTTTTTCCCCCAAATTTAAAAATTTATTTTTAAAACTATTAGCATAATTTCCCAAAATATTTTAGTAAAAGGGAAAAAATGGAAATTTTTTCTTTTTAAACAGCATTCCATCATACGGGACTGTCTCAACAGTGCACGTTTCACACAGGCACCTATATTTTGCCCCCCGCCACTCAAACGCCAAACAAGCAGGACAAAGTCCTGCTTCGGACCGACCATGCAAACGTCACACCACACCCCCAAGCACGAACTGATGTAAAAAAACAGTATTAACTGTAAAAAATTTATCAGCAATCCCGTAAACATGGTGTGGTTAATTAGCTCTGTGAAACCCCGTTGCTTGGTGAAAACAGGTGTGTCTTGGGGGTGGGGGGCTGTTTTTTGGGGCAACAGGGGTTAAGAGAGAGACTTGGTGTGAAGTTTATTACACTTAATACCGATGTTTTCATTTGATCGCTGGCTGCTGCCTCTACAAGTCTTTCCAAACACCTTTAGGGAGGCCCAGCTTGCAGAACTTAGAGAACCCCCGAATCGACATACCAATTTAAACTGGAGGGGAAAAGGACTTTAGGCAGTCATTGCTTCGGGGTGCCCGTTTGTGATCTTTGCTGAGCCCTTTTCTGCCACTGACAAAACCCCTGATCCTGTGAGTCACTTCTTTCAGCCAACGTTTTATCTCTGGTCCACTTGAACCGTGGATCCTTCACCCGCACGAACAGTTAACAGGGTTTTGGGAGCGCAACATCCAAAAAACAAAAACAGCATGGGCACCTTCCACTCACGTGGCTTTTCCGCAGGACATGCTCGGCCCCTCGGGCTTGGGGTGAAAGTCACAATCCTCACGGGAGTCCACTGCGACTAAAAATTCCTTCCCGATGCCACCGTCTGGCTTTTCTCTTTTACCTGTCAGTGTGAAAAGGAAAGTGACGACCCCTGCGTGACTTTCTGTAGTGAAAGATAAAAATTCATGCGACTCACCTAATAAGCCCCAAACCCCATCGAGTATAAATAAAATAGTTTATGGACTTTTTCCACCTCACTAAAAAGTTACGTTCTTTTTTTTAAGGGTAGAGTTTACATCAATTATAAGGGGGTTACTGGCGCACAGCAAACAACCCCTCAAGGGATTCAAGAATCACTGAAACTGTCAAGTTTGAAAATTTGTCTTTTCAACTTTTTTTCACAGTGTTAAAAAATGACGAGTGCTTGTTTAAAAAGACCAACTCTGATAACTCTCGAAATTTCAATAAAAAACACTTCATTGCCAATTTCTGTATTATCGATTTACTACGCCCCAAAAAGTAATTTTTTTTTTCTTTATTTTGGCAATGAACATACAATGACAAAACTGAGGTGCGCACATGGCCCGACAAAAAAAAAAATAATGAAAAAAGAGGGAAAAAAAAATTTTTGGTCAATATGCGTGTGTGTTGTTTGCATGCGTATTAGTTGCTTGTTGCACAATGGTGATAATAAAAGTGATATTTAAGCATAAAAATCCTATTCAGACTTGCAATGGAAATTGTCAAAACAAAGAATTTCTTAATTTCATTCTATTTTTTCTGATCTTCATTTGTGTTAAAAACTGGGAATTTATGATTTTCCTCAAAAAAAAATAAAAATAAAATAAATCAGTGAATTTGCAACACTGCAGATTCCAGGATTTAAATGAAAAATAAATAAGATAAATAAACAGGAATAGCACTAAAGGGGGCAAAAAACTCCTGGTTTTTATTTTGAAAGTTTTTTTTTTTATTGAAGAATCGGACCTGAAATCAGGGGACAGCCTTTATTGATTTATTTTTGACTGAGAAACTATTATTAGTGATTTTAATAATTTATACTTAAACCTGCAATAATTTAGCGTTGGGTAATTTAATAATGCAACACCAAAATATGTATAAAAAAAAAAAAAAAAAAGGGAAAAAAAAATTAATTGAGGGATGTTTAACAATGCAAACTAATTTTTACAATCGGGGAAATTACCCAAAGCCAGAGGAAGGGTTACAAGTGCGTGAGGAGGAGTGAAGGACATCTCCCTGTAAAAACACAGTTTGGATGTAAACATTCATCCCCCCCCTCCTCTTAAAACCCAAGTCCGGGCGGACACGGTCAAACAGGGCCTACAAAGAGAGGGCCCAAAACGAAATTGGTCATGCAATGGGAGAGGAATCCATTCACGCCCAAAAAAGCTCAGCGGGACTACTAACCCCTGTCATGTCTGCTGGTTTTAAGCCATGTCCATCAGGTGTTTTCCACCCTCCTCAAAAATCGGACACATTTTTTTCAGGGAGTAAAGCGCCTTTTATGATAACCAACAATCCATCACCAGCTGTGAGCACCTCAGCTCACCTCAGGAAAACCCAGCCACCGCTGGGTATTTCTCAATGTTTTGGGACGAGGAGGCGCACACCGACGTCCCCTGCAGAGAGTCTGTATTCTCGGGGCCACTCGAAGTGCTCACGTGTTTGCTTGTTTTGCCCAGCTCCTGCGTAAAAAACCTGAGCTACGTTTTGTGCTTCGGACGGGGTTTGCGCCAAGATTAAACCCAATACTAAAGAACATGGGGTGAAATGATACACGCTAAGGGTTAAAAAATTTTAAAAAATTGTTTGTAGTTCTTTGTCAATTAAATCACATGTGGTTTTATAAAATACAGTGTGGAAAAAAATTTTCAGACACCCAACATTTGTGTAATATTTTATTAAGAAACACTCTTGATGTTCAAGGCAATTTTTATTATCATCACGACAAAGTACAAACAAATACTGAAAACAGCCATTAAAACGAAAAATTGATTGGTTCCTGAAAATACAACAAAGGGTTTTAAAATTGGGTAATTTTGTCCATGATCCCTATGAAGGGCGTGCTTTTTTTTAAAGACACATTTTTTTTGCTGCCCGTGCTTCATATAACCAGAATTTGAAAGTTCTTCAGAGCAAAAAAAGCTTAAAATAAGGGAAATTTGCGCAAATGAAATGTTCGTAGTTTTGTTTTAAAAGCAGAAAACCCCTCATTTCAACCACATGCAGATTTTTCCGGAGGTTCCAGTGTTTGGGGACAGCTGGCCTTCCTTTTCCTTGTTTTTTTTTCTTTTCCCGGCAAAAAGACGAGAATCCCAATTTAAAAGAGAATTTCACAGTGCTTTCAAAACACTATATGGACATGTGGGCCTGTTCAAACACAAACCACATTCAGGGTGAAGCTGGGACAGGAATTTTCATTTTATTTTCTCTAAAATTTAAATTTTCAAAAGTACCCGTCATCATTGATCAAAGTTTGATTGGAGGGGTTTTTTTGACACTAGGTCGTCACTTTCCCAAACTGTATAGGGCTAGTTGGGTTAAACACGTGGTTATTGTCTTCAAAAAACCCCTTTTGATTGTTGTCCCCTTAAATAAGGTGCATTTTGAAAGAAGCCTATGAACAAACAAAGATCATTTTTGACTAGTTATGACACCAACATGTTACCAATTATTTTCACAGTTGTCACTCACCACAGGTAAATCCCCTCCCCTGGAGACTTTTTGATTTTATTCCCGACTAACAACCAATGTCCTGAGCTCTTGTTTCGAGTGATGACGTTAGTTCATCATTTCCAAAGGACTCACGTCTGCACTGATGTCCATCCAAGGGCCAGCTTACGAGGACTTCCCCTCCACAGAGGGGCGGCAAACCCCCTTTTTCTCCCTGGGACAACATCAGAAAACCTTGGACAAGGACACCGACTGAGGAAACACACACAGAGACTTTTGATAACAAGGGGAATTACTCTTAAAATAAATACAAAAAATGCGAATTAAATATATTTTTTAACTCTGACTTAAAAGTAATGAAGAGGATTCATTCAATGTTAATTTTTTTTTCACTAGTGAACCTAAAAAGGTAAGTGAAGTAAATTTCTTTTGGGACACAAATCAAAACAGTTTAGACTTAGATCGTCAAATGACTTAATTTCTCAGGGGTAAAAAAAGATTTGTCTGTTTTAAAATCAAAAATAAATCTTTTTTTGTAATTCTTTTCATTTGAGTCAAGCTTTTCAAAATCATATTGCCACTGTCATTCCTGCCAGGGCATTGATCCTAAAATTTCCTCACGGGGTTAAAGACAGATCTTTTCTTCTATCCATTATTTTTTATCTTTTGTTTTTTTCCCTTTAATATTTCTGATATCCCTTTTTTACTAACATCTAAATATTTTAAAACGTTTTTTCCCTCAGTTGATGACCACAGTTCCTCCCAAAGCACATAACACTGAGCTCCCTCTGCTGCCATCACAGTAATTTTTCCACCTGTAATTTTAAAAATTGAAGTATTTCTTTCTACCATAGAAGCATAATTTTTTGCAATATTTCAGTCACATGCATTGACCTAAAACAACTTTGTGGGTTTTTCTCTCTCAACTAAAACAATCAATCAAACATTTTTTCTGCTGTGAGCATTTCACAGGGCAGTGCTGGAAAACGCTGTGATTTATTTAAAACATTTAAACTTTAAACAGAGTTTTTACATTAGTTGAATTCAAACCCTAATTACAGACCGGTGTTCAAAATGATTAAACCATCAAACTATCTGTTGGTTATTTATAATAAATTGAATTAAATGATTATTAAGTAAATCATTTGAACAGTAATGCACCAAAAAACTAAGAGATGTAATATTCACTCAGATGGGGGGCATATGTAGCTACAAGGAAGTTTGGAACAAGGACATGAAGGGGAATATCTGTCACTGTTTTGTTCATCAGTTTACTCAACAAAGTTACAGAGGGTCAAGGCCAAAATAAGAAATGCAAAAGAAAAGTTACACAAATACAATTTATCATCCTTTTGTTGGGCCTGATACATGACTATTGTTTTTTGTCCCTTCCCCAATGAAATCTCCTTTAATTTCTCCAAACTAAAAAATTTACTGGCCATGTCTGTGTCACAACCCCAAAAACACGATCAATTTCTTTTTCTCTGTAGATATTTGGGAGAAACTTCTTCACAATTCAAACAAAGCCGTGTGATAAAACTATCATGTATCTTCATTTTCCTCAATCAAAGTTTGATAAATGTGAGACTTTTTTAAAACCCCCTTTTAAAACCCTTAACAAGAAGTTTAACTTTCACTCATCCACTAAAACCCTCTTTAGAAACCTGAATAAAGTATCACGTCAAAACTCACCATAAACCCAATATCATCACATCATCCAACCACAGTTCCATGTCCCTCTCTCCTTCACCTCTGTTCAGCCTCAGACTTTCAAACTTTTTCTAATTCCTCCCAAATCAAACCTATTAACCCCCGTCTCAACAGAAAGCATTGTTTTGGTAGTGTCACCCACGGAAGTGTGTGAAATGTGCACAAAGTTGTTTCTAACTTTTCCCTTATATAAGAAAAAAGAAAGGGAAGCATACAACTTCTTTCCTTTTTTTCCTCATTCAACAAGTAGTTTTTCTGTGTGATGACTAAAATAAACATCCCCTTCTGAACGGGGCAGCTATTTTCTAAAACACCATCATAACGTGTATCAAACTAGAAACATTTTAAAATGTCTCCTATACGATCAAAACCCTTTTAAATCCTAGTGGAAAATCAAAACAAATTTTTTTTTTCTATTTTTTATTTTAAATACAGTCAGTTTGTTTTCTCTTTTCAAACATAAATTAGTAACACAACACAGCACTCCCCAAAAATCTGTGAAGATCAGATTTACTTTTTGTGACATGATCTAGTCTGTAAAAACAGTACATGTTAATTACTGAATTCAAGCAAAGAGAACATATGCGTCCATCCCAAACCCCAAAATAACTATGAGCTTTGAGGTTGTGAAAACTAACCCAGCGGGCTTGTTCTTTGTAATTGAGAAAGGGAATGATGTTTTCCTACCCCTTTTTGCCTTTAGTACAAAAATGGGTCTTTTGTGTAATGGACTGATGGAAAGAAGGAAATATCCTCATTGTACATTGACAGCTACTTTCTAAACCCCCAATACACCCCCACTGAAATCCAAATCTCCTTTAATGATCATCTTCACAAAAGAGGGTTTTACAAACACTGAACACAAAAGCAACAAAAGGGAAATGAACTAACTTACTCACCCAAAAAAAAAAACCTCACAATTTTTTTAACTCCAAACAACCTGACACCCCAACAACAGGTTACAAGATAATATTAAAAAAAACATTTGTCCATTTAACAAAGTTTTAAATCGACCATTAAAATGATCTTTTTATAGTCAACATGTAGACTGAATATTTTTTTTTGGAGAAACAGATTAAAAGTCTCCATTTCTATCACAATTAAAGCCAACTGGGAAATTTAACTCATTTCAACTCTTTGAAATGATCTTCTCTTTTTTTTGTGTTTTTTGTATCTTTTTATTTTTCTTTTTTTTCCTTTTTCTATTTGGGGCGGCCCATGAAAATGTTTTTTAAATCTGTCAAATAAATCACAGCCTTTTTGACCACTGAGGGGGAAACCCCTACCTCTTTTAAACCAAGATGTTTTATTCAAAGTCAAATCAATCTTCAGCAATCATAAATGGCAATTTTGAACTAGGGTAGAGGTCCCACATTGGACCCAAGGGGACCCTTACTGACACAGGCCAGGAAAGGAAAACTTTTGACTCACATGGGCAAAGGGAATAAACTCAACTGCAGTCCTTTCTCCTGTGGCCTTTCCACAAAAGAACCAATGACAGTTCAGACAGGGAATTTGGGCTCATCAACATAACAAAATTATGAAACATTTGATTTAAATTATTTAAAAACCCCAAAAACAATCCATATTCCCCTCTCGCAATTAAATATTAAAAATTGAAAAAACACGTATTGGAGAACACTGTTCACCCCTGACCAAACACAAAAAATCGATCTTGTGACTGAAAAAAAAAAGTGAGTAATTATTAGATAAATAATTGCTACAAATTTTTTTTCATATTTTATATCATAATTTTCTTTTAAAAAAATATTAAAATATGTTTAAAATATATATATCTGGGAAGTATTTAAAGAATCTAAAATTTTCAAAACAAAAACAACCCTGCTGGTTTTCATAAAAAAAAAAGAAAAAAAAAGTAAGATAAAAAAAACTCTACCCTGAAGACTCCCGTACACAACAACATCCAAACACAACTTTTATGTCCCCTCATTCACCTCTGTTTAGTCATCTGCAGCTTAGAAAGTTTATTAATTATCATACAAGTGTCCCTTACTTGCAGTGACTGTGTTACACAGAGGAAATTTTTGATGCAAATCATAATATTTTGGTGCTGAGAGCAGGAAATTCAGTGGGACAACTTTACTTCCCCTTTTACAGACATCATCTAGCCTCTGCTGATGAAAAGAGCGAAGATTTTTCATTTTAAATTACTAAAATTAATCCAAAAGTGTGGAGTCATTTGGCCTCAAAAGAAAAATAAAGTTAAAAAAAAATCATAATTAAACCCTTTTTCGTTCTTCCTGTGGTTTCATTTAGGGGCTACACACATTCCCATAGGGCTTCAAAAACAGAGTATGCAACCCCTAGGGGGTTTGCGGGGGTAATGCAGGGGGGTTTACAAAACTTTGGTTTATTAAATTTTTATATAATATTATTTTTTAATTTTTTCCAAATTTAAATTTTTTAAATAAATATTAGCGAATCCAACATATTTTAGTAAAGGAATTTAAAAGGAAATTTTACCTTTCAAACCATTCCCTCAAAGGGCGTCCAAAGTGCACCGTTTCACACAGGCCCCTACTTTTTTCCCCACATCAAACGCCCCGCAAACAACAATTCCAAAATTCAACCGACCCCGGCAATCAGTCACACGCCACACCCCAACAGCGATCTGATGTAAAAATCAAAATTAATGTAAAAAAATTCATCACAGATCGTTACACGGGTGTGGTTAAGACTTTGAGAACCCCAATCAGGGGAAACCACATTTTAAAGGAGAATGTACCTCAGGGAGTCGTTTTCCCCGTGGTGTCCTCGTTTTTGATCTTTTCGAGGGCCCTTTTCGCCATACTAAAGCCCCCGATTTTCGTGATCACTTCTTTAGGGCCAACGTTTTATCTCTGTCCCTTGAACCTGGGTCCTTCACCGAGGCAACATTAAAAGGTTTTAGGCAGCGCATCACCCCAAAAACAACAACAAGCATGGGCACCTTCCACCATAGTGGGCTTGTCCACAGGACACTCTGGCCCATCGGCCTTGGGGTTTAAAATCCTCGACTGGGTCCCCCTGGGAGACTAAATTCCTTCCAGCACACCGTTTGGGCTTTTTCTCTTTCACCCCTTTAGTGTTAAAGGAAAATAGGAAACCCCTGCTACGTTCTGTAGGGGAAAGATGAAATATTCATTCGACCATAATAATCCCCAAACCCGAGGGTTTATATAAATAAATAATTTGTGGACTTCCCCCCTCACTGAAAAGTTACAGTTCATTTTCTAGGGTAAGGGTTTACAGTCAAAAATAAAAGGGGGGTTACTGCTGCACAGCAATAAAAACCTCTTTTTAAGGGTTTTCAAAAGAAAACATTTAAACTGTCAAGTTTGAACTGATTGTCTTTTTTAACTTTAAAATTTCCCGTGTTAAAATGCGAGTGCTTGTTTAAAAAAACCCCTCTGCTAAAATCCAAGCTTTCAAAAAAAAAAACACTTATTTCACAATTGTCTGGGGATTGACGATTTACTTCTGAACTTATAAGATATTTCTTTGTCTTTATTGTGCATTGAACGTGACAATGACAAAACGTGACGGGGCTGCGCATGGACAACAAAACAAAACAAATGAAAAAGAGAAAAAAAATTTTATGTCATATATCCGGGGTGTATGTTTTCATAAAAGTGATATTTAAACATAATAATCCCAGTTACAAGCTTTCAATAGAAATTTGTCAAGACAAAAATTTCATTATATTTTTTCTATTCGTACTGATCTTTATTTGTGTTAAAATGACTGCTAATGGGATGATTTTTCCTCAAAAAAAGGGAAACATAATTGCAACCTGCAGATTCCGGGTTTAAGTGAAAAATAAATAAATAAAATAAATAAAAGAGTGATTAGCCTAAAGGGACAAATCGATTTTCCCATTTTTAATTCGAATGTTTTTATTTTCTATTAGGAAAACGGGGTAAATCAATGACAAACCTTATTGATTTATTTTTGATGAGAAAACCTTATTTGGACTTCTGAATATATTTATACTTAAACCTGTTTAAAAATTACGTTGGCTAATTGAGTAGGGGTGCTAACACCAACCTATGTGATAAAAAAAAAAGGGGAAAAATCAAACTGCCCCCTTTTTCCAAGGGCTCTTTCAGAAATCAAAAAAACAGGTTGCAAAAACCAAATGAATACTGCTGAATTTAAATTACTTTTAAAACCAAAAATCCAGCTATCGCCCTCTTCATTTATTAAACAGTATCAAAATTATTTCCAAAGCACCTACATCTGACTAAAGAAAGTAATTTTATCAATAATTCTCAATGATCAACAGGTTTCATCTAGGCCACAATTACAAATAACTTAGACCTCCTTAACCTGATAGCATTCCCCCCTAGAAATCAGAAGCATTGTTTTTTCACTGGACCGAAAAGCCTATGATAAATTAACTGGGCTTTCTCTTTCCACCCCTTTAAAATTTCAGCTTTGAGAGTCATTTTTTTACTTGGTTTTTGCACGTAAATTACCAAACCACATCACCACCAATGGTATCACATCACAAAGCTTCACCTTTCAGAGGGGGAAACCCAAAAAGGATCCCCCGTCCCCCCATGTTTTCTTATTTTTTGAACCGCTGCATCAGCAATACGTCAAACTCCGATCCAAATATCCACTCATCCCTCTCTAACAAAAGACAACTATATGCTACGATGTTTTACTTTACTTGCAACAACCCCCGGGTCATTTCAGAACTTTTAATTTTATTTTTTAAAATTTTCGCCCCTCTACTACTCAATCAACTGGTCCAAATCAACAATACACCAAAATAACGGACAAAGCATGGGACCCCCAACCAAAACCCCAACTGCCCTTTTCCAAAGGAAATATCAAAACCTGGGGATAAAAATCTCACCCAAATTGCAGAGTTAGTGCAACGAATTCGATCCCCTCCTTTTAAAAATCTTAGACCAAGGCTGACCAAATTCTTCCCATCTTTCTGTGGGACCATAGCAACATTAAAAGAAAATTTTTCCACAAATAATTATTATTTTCCCCTATCCCTTCAAACCCCCCAGCAAAATGGTTTCGAACCTAATTTCAGTCACCAATTTTATCAAAAAAAAAAACAGACAAAAATTTGCCTCACCCCCTTCACAAAAAAAAATCAGAAGGAGGATTATGCCCCAAATTTACAAACTACTACCTGCAAATCAGCTACAAACATCACCAAATAATAAACCCAACAGATTACAATTCGGGTTAAAAAAAAGGCCGACTGCCACAACTATCATTTTGGGCCTGCCCTTCTTTTCAATCCCCTTAACGCATAAGCTTCCCAAAACCCCATTTTTTCCGCCCCCCTGTCGGCTTTGGGGAAGATCTAAGACCACAGGATCCCTGCTGGAACCCTTGGTTCTCCCCCCAATTTGGCACAACCCCGATTGTGAATAAAAAAGTCCCCCCTTCACCTCACCTTGAACTAAAAATACCCCCCCCTCCACAAAATCTTCCGGGGAAAATACTATAAACACACAGATTTATTTGTTTCTTCAATAAAAAATGGAAAAATTCTCCAATACCCCCAGTGACCAAACAATCAAAAAGAAAATCCCAGTGCCCAAACTGCATAAGCCCCACAATTCGTCACCAACATTAAAAAAACCCACACTGAAAAAAGAAAAAAACCCCCCCTTTTATATTAAATCTACAACCACACATTCAAATTCAGTACCAATATCAAAAAGGGAAGCCCCATCTTTCCCCGTCTACAGACTTTGATTTTTGGACTCGACTGCCAAAATATATTTAAAATGACAAAGAACTCGAATTTACAGCTGACCCTTTTAAAAAACCCACAGATCACACACAAAATCAATAAAGATTAAAAAATGGGCTTTCCCCAATCCGACAAATGTACCAATGCACCCAAAAAATTTCAGATTTTTTCCCCCGCTCTCTGGCCTGTTTTCCGACAAGCCTTCTTTTTACTTTAACACAAAACTCACCTTAATTTTGGACGCGAGTCCCCCCCCTAACTTTTCCCCCATTGGTTACCTGGAAACAATCATCTTCTCACCCCATCAACGCCTTTTTTTCCCCACCATCGCCAAGAAAACAATCCTAAAACTGGAAGAAAAAAACAGCCTTAAAAAATTCCCAGTGGGTTTAACCTTCTTTCCAATTATATATCACGGAGAAATATTCACCCCCGAAAAAAATCGTTTACTCTGGTTGCCAAAAATGGGCCCTTTTTCTGCGACTACCCCCACCTTTAATTTACATCTTCTTTTGCCCCCTAGCTTTTCACTTCTTTCCCCTTACTGAATTCTATAATAATATCTCTCTTACAGTGATACTGTCGTTATAAAATATTTTATTGCCCTTTCATCCAGTTTATAAGGAGGGGTCCCCGGGGCCACAACACCTTACATGCATTTTGGGGGCCCCACCCTTCTCACCCCCCGGGCTACTTCCGCCCCGACGGTTTATCCCGGGTGGGCCCCCTCTCCCCCACTGGGGTGGCGCGGAGACTTCCTGGGGGTTCCCTGTGGGTTCGGCGCTTGCTCACTACCCGGGGGGTGGTGTTCGGGGGCCGACCTCCCTGGATCTCCTGGTGGGCCTTGCGGTCGGGGTGGCGGGGGTCCCCTGTCCCCCCTCCTTCCTTTTCCCCTCGCGGGGCCCCCTCCCTTCGCCCGGTCCTCCTCCGGGGCCCTCCTCCCTTTGCGGGGCTGGCCCCTTTCTTTGGGGGGGGGGGGGGCCTTCCTGGGGTCAGGGGGGCCCCCCCAGTCGGGGCCACACCCGGGGCCTTGGGGGTTGGGGCCTGAGGGGGGTGCCTGAAAACCACCCTGGGGTGTCGGTTGCTCTGTCGCCTGGGCTGGGGGCTGCGGGGGGGGGGGGCTCCGTCCCCTTGGGGGGACCCCTGCCCCCGGGGGCGGATGGGGGGGGAGGGGATGCATTGCTTCTGGTCGGTGTTGGTGCTTCGGGGGGTTCCCCGGGTCTGTCGCACCTGGTTCTGGGCTGGCTGGGGGCGGGGTTTTGGGCGGGGGGTTCCTGATCCTGGGGCCCTCGCCCCTCTGTGGGTCCCATGGGCTCTTTTCGCCCCGGCCCCCCTGCCAGGGACTTGGCCCCACTTCCTCCTCCTAAATGCCTCACCTCACACTCCACCAACCTATTGGGGCATTACAACCAAGGGAGGTACACCACACACACCCATCCCCCAAATTTTGCCCTCACCTTAGGGGGCCACCCAGGATCGTCGGGTCAGGGCGGGGGCAGGGCAGCTTGCTTCCCCATCAGGACGGAGGAAACAAGTAATAGGAACTGTCATTTTCATTACCCTTTTGGGACGGCTGGGGGCCTGGTCCCCCGCTACAGGGGCATCTTGGGCTGGCGGTCTTGGCCCCCAAGGGGGTTTTAGGGGTACTACCCATTTTTCTGGGGTCCCTTGGCCCCGGGGTTTTTCTCCGGGTGCGTGTGGCACGGGGTTTTTGGGGGCTCCCTTGGGGGCCCGGTTGTTCGGTACGACTGGTTCGGGGGTGGCTTGGTGCTTCCCCTCTCCCTTCGATGGGGGGGGGTCTCTACCCGGGAAATGGGGGTTCCCTCTTTTCCCGTGGTCTCCCTGCCTGGGGGCGCCGGGGCATGGGGGCCCGGGACCTTGGCCCCCCTGCCGGATGGGCCCCCCCCCTGGTTTTGGGGGCCCGGGCCGGTGCCCGTCCGGGGGCTTTGCTGGCCTCCTAAGATTTTTCTTTGGGTGGGGTGGGGGGGGGGTCTTTGGGGGGGGGGTTGGGGGCGTGGGTGACGGGGTCTGGCTGGGGGTGGGTGGGATGGGGGTGCTCTGGCCCGCACCGGCTTGTGCTGCTTGGTCGGTTTTGGGGGGGGTTGGGGGTCGCTCACCATCTGCGCTGGGGGGTGGGTTGCCCCTGGTACGGTGGTTCTCTGGTCCGTCACCCATGCGCCCCCCCACTGGGGGGGGGTGGGGGTTTTTCGGGGCTGGGGTTTTTTTTACCTACTCGGGGGCCTGGGAATGGTCCACTCATATTTAGGGAATGCCCATCTGTGTGTTGTCACCTGCCGGCCCTGCTGGGTCACATCAAGAATTGATGATCCCGCTATAAGGGGTGGATTAAGTTTTCACTCTATCACTACTTGCCCTAACAGACTTCTCTCCTCCATTGGGACACCCTTTCCCCCTGGGCTCTCCATCCTCCAAATGATGTCCCATCATACTTAGTGAGGGGACTTGGGGAACACAAAACCCCACCTCCCCTAGTTTCCACAGCACCACATGCTTCCCCCCCTGTCCCCTCCTTCTCACTTTTCGTCCTTTGTTCTCCCCCTCTATTTACATGTACACTCCCCCCCTGCCACACAAGGGCACTACACCAATAAAAACAACAGACGTTTTCCAGGAGGTGGTGATGGTCACACTCCGCACTGAAGTATAAACTTTTACTGCAAAAAAAATAACTGCATCAACCTCTATAAAGTTGACACCCCCTTGGGGGTTCAACTATGCAGACAAATGCAACAAATGGGGGGAAAAAAAAAGTTCGACCCCTAATAATTGCATTAGTGGTGATTTAAAACCATCTCTCATGGTTTTGGGCCGAGTTATTACTTAACCAGACACAGCACATCTTAAAAACTCAACAATGACTTTATTACTTAATAAAAAGAAATAATAATAAAAAAAAAAGTAATAATGAACAAAAATTAAGGCATGGTTTAAAAAGAAAATAATTTTTTATTAATCAGGGAACTTACCCAAAAACCGAAAGGGTTTTCAAGTGCATAAGGAGGAGGGAGAAGGACTCATCTCCCGTAAAAACCCCAGTTTGGACTGTAAAATTTTATCCCCACCCTCCCTGAAAACCAGATCCGGGGGGGGACACGGGGCATGTATGTTCTTTTCAAATTTAAAAAAAAGGTGGTTTTTATAAAATTACGCTGTGGAAAAAGTTTTTTAGACACAGGGATTTGTGTAATATTTTATTAAGAACCAATCTTGGATCTTCAAGTGCAATTTTTATTAGTACAGTCACAGACAAACAAATCCTGAAAAAGCCATTAAAAACTGAAAATTGATTAGTTCCATAAAAATACAGAGAAAGTTTGAATATTGGGTCATTTTGGTACCAGTGATCCACTAATGAAGGACGTGCATTTTGTTATAAGACACATTTTTCTGCTGCCGCGCTTCATATAAAGCCAGTACATTTGAAAGTTCTTCAGAGCGAAAAAATGGCGAAAATAAGGAACCTAACGCAGATGAAATGTGTCGCTAGTTGTTGTTTTAAGATGCAGAACCTCTTATTTCAACCATCATGACAGAGTTCTCTGGAGGTTCCAGTGTTTGTGGGACAGCTGAGCCTTCAGCTTTTCCTTGTCTCATTTTCTTCCAGGCAAAAAACATGAGAATCCCAATTATCCCAATTATCACAGCTGCTTTCAAGGCACATATGATGGACATGTGACCTGTTCAGAGACACAAACGTCACATGTCAGGGTGAAGCTGTGACAGGAGAGTTTTTATTTTATTTACATAGTGAAGTTAAATTTACTAATGTACCACGGTTCATCACTGATCAGAGTTTGATTGGAGGGTTTATTTGACACTATGGTAGTTTACTTACCCAAACTAGTGGTAGGGGCAGTAGTTGGGGCAGTTGTAGGGACAGTAGTTGGGTTAATACACAGTGTGCTATTGGCTTCAAACACCCACTCTGATATGTGTGTCCCGTTAGGTAAGGTGCAGTTGATGAATATGAAGCCTATGAACAAACAAAGATCATTTATGACTGATGTTATGACGCCAACATGATTACCAAGTTATTTCTCATCATGTTGTCACTCACCACAGGTAGAGATCCTCTCTCCTCTGGAGACACTACTGATGTGATTCCTGACTGAACAGACCAGATGTCCTGAGACGTCTTGTCTCAGAGTGATGACGTTAGTCTCATCATTTCCAGAGAGGAGCTCAGCATCTGTCACTGAGTGTCCATCCAGAGTCCAGCTGTACTGAGGACTGTCCCCTCCATCAGAGGAGCAGGACACCCTCTTCTCTCCATGGGACAGACACTCAGAGACCAGATGGACAGAGGACACCGGAGCTGAGAGAAACACACACAGATGACTTTTGATAACAAGGTAATTATCACTTCATGAATAAATACAGAAACATGCAGAATATAAAGTATATTATTTAGACTCTGACTGTAACAGTAATGAAGGAGGATTCAGTTCAGGACTGTTATATTTGTTTTCACTAGTGAACCTAAAAACTGGTAAGTGAATGTAAGATATATTTGTTTGTACACAAATCAATACAATTTGACATTTAGATCTGTCAAGATGACTTAATTTCCCAGGAGTACAAAAAAAGTATTTTACCTTCAACAAACAACTGTAGAGTCTGTTCTTGTAATTCTTTTCCATTTGAGTCAACGTTTATCAGATTATATTGACCACTGTCATTCCTGCTCAGGTGATTGATCCTAAATGTTCCATCACTGAGATTAAAGACAGATCTGTCTTTTATCACATTAGTTACAACCAGTTTGTTTCTCCATCTTAATATTACTGATGATCCTTTCATCACATCACATCCATATATTTCTAAGGCGTTGTCCATCAGTCTGATGACCACAGTTCCTCCCAAAGCTCCATAACACTGAGCTCCACTCTGTCTGCCATCACAGTAAGTTTCTCCACCTGTGAATTAAAACATAGAGAGTATTTCATTTCTACCACTATGAAGCATAATTGTTGCAATATTTCAGTCACATGTATTGACCTAAAACAGACTTAGTGGGTTTTTCTGTCTCAGACTAAACAACCAATCAAACATGTATTTCTGCTGCTGAGTATTTCACAGGTCAGTGGCTGGAAAACTCTGTG
>NC_061774.1:13477970-13589085 GCF_022458985.1 Mugil cephalus | reverse complement strand
TTTCTCCATCTTAATATTAGTGATGATCCCTTTTTCACATCACATCTAAATATTTCTAAGGCGTTGTCCATCAGTCTGATGACCACAGTTCCTCCCAAAGCTCCATAACACTGAGCTCCACTCTGTCTGCCATCACAGTAAGTTTCTCCACCTGTGAATTAAAACACTGAGAGTATTTCATTTCTACCACTATGAAGCATAATTGTTGCAATATTTCAGTCACATGCATTGACCTAAAACAGACTTAGTGGGTTTTTCTCTCTCAGACTAAACAATCAATCAAACATGTATTTCTGCTGCTGAGCATTTCACAGGTCAGTGGCTGGAAAACTGCTGTGATTCATTTAACAACATTAATCGTTAAACAGAGTTTTTACATTAGTTGTATTCAACCAGTAATTACAGACCTGTGTGTGTCAAACTGAGTTAAACCCGCTGTTAGAGCCATTTGTCATATATTCAGGCATTTGTGTTCAGTGGGTACTATCTGAAATCCACGGTAGGTGGCGCTCTGCACTTTGGCCGGATGGTGTTAAATACAACCAGTGATTACTCTGCAGGTGTGCTGCTGACTGAGGAAGCACAGTTTTTGACCGCCGTCGTTGACGCCGCCACCGGCATTGTCGTTTGGTTATTGCGTTGTGGCAATCATGTAAGCCTTTGTTTCGAGTTTACATTCAAGTTATAAAGTAGATAAAAGTTTGTGTAGAATTCGGCTGAAGTCGTTTATTGGTTAAGAGCGCAAGATTGTAAATAAATGCTGGTGACTGCATACGACGCTCAGGTGTTAATTCATTCATTGGATCCGGAAGACGACGCGTCATCTACGAGAACCAGTGCAGCAGCCCCCTCAGGTGGCTTAGGTTTGTTTTATTATTTTTTAAGAACAAGTCACTACATCAAAAACGTCGCTTCGGTTAGAAGTCGTAGTTAGTCGCGGAAAGGACATCGCACGGAGACAGAACCAACGCTGAAGTCAACGCCGGGTTTCCGAGCCAGCCGAGCCGCATGGAAGACGCCAGCAACGGCCGTGTTTCCCAGAGAGACACTGATCATCAGCTGATTCATCCGATGAGGTATTGCTCCCACCGGACCATTTTACGGCGCCCACCGCTGGCATCAAGGTATGAGGAGTAGAGCTACCGGTTTCATGGCCATAATAAAATAAGTGTGCACACTATTTTGCGAGCGTAATCCCAATGCATTTGTTGCTAAAAACAATGATGATCGCGTTTTAAGACTGAACTTTTCCCATCGCTTGGATTTCATTGAAGACATTATGGACGGTAAATGTGATGAGCCGGTCGAGGAACTGGCTGCTGACACTGTTTCTAGTAAAGTGGGAAATTCAAATGAAGCACAGTTGGGTAAAGGTAAAAGAATTGTTAAATTAACACATACGGCTTTTGTTGAAAAGTTGGAGAAGTTGCAAAATGTAAGAAAGGAACAAAGGTAAAAAAATATGATAAAGGTAATTGAAGAGTATATGCATAAAAACAGTGTTGCAGAGGTAAAAGGTGCACTGGAAAAGTGTATTTGTTTGTGTGAAGAAGCAAAAAATACTCATCATTCTCTGGTGCCTTTACTGCCCACTGAAGAAAGTGGGAAACAAAATACATGACGTTCTCATTCAAAGAGAAATGCCTGTGACCCCCAACAACATTATCTCACAGGAAGAGCTGTCACAGTGGTCTTGCCTCTGTGAAGTAGAGATCGACCGATTATCGGCCGGGACCGATTATCGGCGCCGATATTCAGCATTTTGACGCATATCGGCATCGGCCTTATTTTATTTAATTTTTTTTTTAATCCGACGGCCGATAATTTTGACTCTGATGCAGCTGCGCCTCTCTGTCTGCTGTCACTACGCTGTCTCCAGCGTTGTCTAACACCCAGCACCATCTGATTGGTTACACGCAGAGCCATGGGTAACAGCCAATCAGCAGCGAAAGCTGTACATGCACATTGCGCACACACAGACACACACGGCGGAAAGTTTTGCCACCGTTGAAAGCCGGTGCTGTTCTTGCAGGCTTGATTTCGAGGAAAGTTAAGGCTGCAGAGTCTCCCGCAATTGTAATAAACATCCCAGTCCTCTACAACTCATAACTACGAGTAACATTACTGTGAGCCCATTAACGTTATAAACACATAAGCGGCAGCTCTGCTCGCTCGCAGTCCCTCCAGACGTGCCTGTTAATTACTCGTAACAAGGTTGCTGATAATATCGATATGGATATGTTCTGAGAATCTTTTATTAAACATATGCTTAAAGGCATTTAAATGAAGTTAAGTTTTGGAGTTTGTATTATTCAAAACTTTGACGCTAATATTTTCCCTTTTTCTGTAAATGAATATCGGCTCCTTGACAACTAATAATCGGTATCGGCCCTGAAAAAAAAAAAAAACATATCGGTCTATCTCTACTCTGAAGTTCAGATTACCTGCATACACGCCAATGTTGACATGTTGATTGGTACCAACGACCCAAATGTATTGGAACCCTGGGAAGTTGTCAACAGCCAAGGGAATGGCCCGTATGCAGTAAGAACTGTACTTGGTTGGGTAGTTAATGGTCTCCTTCGAGACAGAGAGAACAGCAAACCGAAAACAGGGTACTCAGTGGCTGCCGTCAATAGGATTTCTGTGTGTAAGCTGGAGGTGATGTTGAGCAACCAGTACAATCATGATTTCAATGACAAAAGTACAGAGGAAAAAGAGATGTCAAGGGAAGACATAAGATTCTTAAAGATTATGGATGAGTCAGCACGGCTTCAGAATGGTCATTACAGTATCAAAATGCCCTTTAGGAAAGAGCAGCTCACTCTTCCTAATAATCTTAGCATGGCCAAGCAAAGGCTGCTAGAATTGAAGGGTAAGTTCAGAAAAGATGGACTGTTTTATAAGGAATACACCAGTTTCTTCACTGATGTTATAAGGAAAGGCTATGCAGAGAAAGTGCCTTAACATCAACTGGATGCAGAAAATGGAAAAGTTTGGTATATTCCCCATCATGGTGTGCGTCATCCCAGAAAGGGTACTTTGCGTGTTGTGTTTGACTGTTCAGCTGAGTTTAAAGGTGCCTCACTCAACATCCAGCTTCTTCAAGGCCCAAACCTGACCAATTCACTGCTAGGAGTCCTTGCCACATTCAGACAGGAGCCAGTGGCATTCATGGGAGACATTCAGTCTATGTTCTACCTGGTTAAGGTAGCTGAAGAGGACAAGGACTTTCTTCGCTTCCTATGGTGGCCCGATGGTAAATTGAGCCAAGAGATTGTGGAATATCGGATAACAGTTCATTTGTTTGGAGCAGTCTCATCTCCAAGTTGTGCCAGTTATGCACTCAGGAGGACAGCAGAAGACAACTATGCAAACTTTCCATCAGAGGTGGTAAAAACTGTCAGGCAAAATTTTTATGTTGGTGACTGTTTGAAGAGTTTGCCCTCAGAGGAGGAGGCTGTTGTGATGGTTAAAGCTCTCAGGAACCTCTGCCTCAAGGGATGCTTTAATTTGACAAAATGGATCAGTAACAGCTGGACAGTGCTGCAAACCATTGAAGAGGAGCATAGAGCTAAAGACTGGAAAGAACTGGATCTGGATAGAGATGAGCTTCCAGTTGAGAGAGCCCTTGGACTGCAGTGGTGTGTGGAGTCGGACACATTCAAATTCAAAATGATGGTGAAAGAGCAAGCACAGAGCAGAAGAGGATTGTTGTCTGTAATCTGTTCAGTTTATGATCCCTTGGGGTTTCTTGCACCAGTGACACTGCCAGCAAAGGTTATGTTGCAAGAGCTCTGTTGCAGACGTTGTGGGTGGGATGACAACATACCTGCAGACATTAGCCATCAGTGGACAGGATGGCTGGAGGATCTGAAAGGGTTGGCTTCATTCAAAGTGAAAAGCTGCATTAAGCCCAAAAACTTTGGGCAGCCCATTAAAGCAGAGCTGCACAACTTTTCTGATGCCAGTGAAGATGGATTTGGCACTGTCACCTACCTCAGAGTTGAAAACATTGAGAGCCAGGTCCATGTCTTCTTCCTGCTGGGAAAGGCAAGAGTCACCCCACTGGAACAGATAACCATTCCTCGTCTGGAGCTTACAGCTGCTGTGCTCGCTGCTCAAGTGGATCAGATGTTAAAAGCAGAATTGGAGCTACCACTGGATCGGTCAACTTTCTGGACAGATAGTACTTCAGTAGTCAAGTACATAAGAAATAGGACAGACGTTTCCACACATTTGTGGCGAATCGAGTGTCAACCATCAGAGATGCAACTCATGTCTCTCAATGGAGGTACATCCATACTAAAGACAATGATGGTGACTGCATACGATGCTCAGGTGTTAATTCATTCATTGGACCCGGAAGACGACACGTCAACTACAAGAACCAGTGCAGCAACCCCTTCAGGTGGCTTAGGTTTGTTTTCTTATTTTTAAGAATAAGTCACTACACCCACCACATTATCTGTTGGTTCATTTTATGAATGAATGTGAATAAAATGATTAATAATGTAGAATCATTTGAAGCAGTAGTGCAATCAATAAAACTAAGAGATCTGAATATGTCACTCAGAGTGGGTAGGCAGTATGTAGCTACAAGGAAGTGTTGGAACAAGGACATATAAGGCATTATATCTGTCACTGGTTTTGTTTTTCAGATTTACTTAAAGTTACAGAGTCACAGTAGGTCAGGAGGGAGAGCAGCTATTAAAAATATGAAAGGTTGGTGGTACAATTCCATTCTATCACTAGTCTGTCCGTTGTGTCCTTGGACAAGACACTTAACCCACCTTGCTCCCAGTGAACTCCATTGGTATATGGTTGTGAGAGAATGAAGTTGACAGCCACGTTTCCGTCAGTCTACCCCAGGGCAGCTGTGACCCCCGAGTGAGTTTACCACCACCAGGGTGTGACTGTGTGAGCGAATGAGTAATGCAGTGTACGTGCTTTGAGCATCTAATCTAATGGAAAAGTGTTATAAAACCAGTACTTTAGTATTATTTATTACGTGAAGAGACTCTCTCAGTGTTGTCATGTAGTACAACTACAACATTTAAAACATGAAAAATATCATTAAAGACTAAAGATTTATTCTATGTACTCTTATTACTCATATGATGTGTTTATTATTTGCAGCATTGGATATTTAATTTGAAGCGTGTTTAGCTGATTTTATACTGAGATTAATTCTACATGGATATACATTTAAAGTAAATATAAAAAATATAATTTATCATCCTTAGTTGGTCTCTGATACATGATGGTTTATTGTCCTTCCTCCAAAGTGTAAATCTCTCAGTTGTGTCCTTCTCCAAACTAGAAATAATTCACTGAGACCATGTCTGTGTCACAACCCCAAAGACACAAAGCATCAATCTTAATCTTTTCTCTGTAGATATTTTGTGAGACAAGCTGTCTTCACTTTGTGGAAAGTTACAAACTAAAGCCGTGTGTATAAAAGACTATCATGTCATCTTCATTGTCCTCAATCAAACTGTTTGATAAACGTGTGAGACTTTCAAACCTCCTTTCAGAACCAGTTAACAAGAAGTTTAACATTTCACTCATCCACTAAACCATCTTTAGAAACATGAACAAAGTACCACGTCAATATCTCACCATGAGAGACTCCAAGTATCATCAGCATCAGTCCAACCACAGCTTCCATGTCTCCTCTCTCTTCACACTCTGTTCAGTCACTCAGCAGCTTTCAAACTTTATCTAATTCCTCCCAAAGTCAAACCTATGTACCCTGCTCTCAACAGAAAGCAGTGTGTTGTGGTAGTGATCAGCCTCAGAGAAGAGTGTTTGAAATGTGCACAACGTTGTTTCTAACTTTTCGTTATATGAAGAAAAAAGAAAGGGAAGCAGTATCAACTTTCTTTCTTTTTTAGCCTCAGTTCAACAAGTGTGTTTTTCTGTGTGATGAACTAAATGAAACATCCTCCTTCTGAGACTGACAGCTGATATTTCTAAGACACCATCATGAAGGTGTAAACTAGAAACATTTTAAAATGTCTCCTATTACTGATCAACCTTTTAAATCCTGTATGTGGAGAATCAAAACAAACTTATTGCTCAGTTTTTAATTTTAACTACAGTCATGTGTCTATTGTCTCATCTGTGTCAAACATAAATCTAGTAACGCAACAGCAGCACTGCCACAACATCTGTGAAGATCATGATGTTGACATTTTGGTGACATGATCTGATGTGTGTAAATTCATGTGTAGTGTTAATTACTGAGCTCATAGTCAAAGAGGAACATGATTTAGTCCAGTCCAACCCAACACTAACTATGAGCTCAGTGATAAAACTCATATGTGATCGTGTGGAAAACATGAGCATTACAGTAAAGTGGACTTTGACAAGAACAGAAAACACTGGAACAACCCTTGATGTTGTCTCACTAATGTTCTCTATAAATATGGTTATGAACGTTAAAAACACCACATTACAGCTGTAAAAAAAAAATAAATATAGGAAGACCTTCCATTTTCTTATGTCTTTAGTCCTGTTGCTCTCAACAGAATACAGGGTGTCTTGTTAACGATTGACCTCACAGTGTGAAAATTGTGTGAAAGAAGGTGTCACTGAGCAGTGTTGTATTTTTGTGATGCTGAGAAGAGGAACTGATGCGAGTTTTCTACCTCTTTTAGCCTTCAGTACAACAAGTGGGCCTTCATGTGTGATGGACTGAGTGGAAGAGAAGGAAATATCCCTCATTGTGACACTGAAAGCTAACATTTCTAAGACATCAGCATACATCCTACACTGAACAGTCTGAAACGTCTCCTTTTAATGATCATCTTCACAAGAAGAGGTTTTACAAACACTGAACACAGAGAGGCAACAACAAGGAAGTGAACATAACTTAACTCACCACAAAAAGAAACCTCACAGTATTTTCAACATCCAAACAACCAGACACCACTAACAACATGGTTGACAAGACAGATACTAAGAAACACATTTATCCATTCAACAAAGTTATAGTCGACCATTAAACTGGATCTTTTGATAGTCAACATGTAGACTGAATATTTTTTATTATGAGGAAACAGATATAAAGTCTCCATTTCTATCACAATGGAAAGCTGTCAACTGGAAATATATCATCATTTCAACTATTTGAAATGATCTTCTCTTCTCTTTCTTTGTGTTTTTATATATCTTTTTATTTGTCTTTTTTTCCTTTTTCTATTTCTGGACGGCCACATGAAAATGTTTTTAACTCATGTCAAGATATGAAGTCACAGCCTTTATGAACCAGTAGAGGGAAACCTCTGACCTGCTAATAGGAGCCAAGATGTTTTATTCAAAGTCAAGTTAATGTTCAGCAGTCATGAAATGTACAATGTTGAACCATGGATAGAGGTCCCACAGTTGGACCTAAGGCTGATCCATTACTGACACAGGCCAGGAAAGGAAATTTTCATGACTGCTCATGAGCAAAGGAAAAAACTCAACTGCAGTCCTTACAGTCCTGTGGCCTATCCACAGCAGAACCAATGACAGTATGCAGACAGGAAGTTGGTCTTGTGCAACACAATCAAAATTATGAAACATTTGATTTAAATTATTAACAACCCAAAGACACATCCATATTCCAGTACTCGCAATTAAATATTAACATTGAAGAAACACAGTATTGCGAGGAACACTGTTCACAGCTGACTGACAAACACAAATAATCGATCTTGTGACTATGTGAAAATATATCTGTGGATGTATTTAACAGAATCTGAATTTATCAAAGACAAAAGCAACCAGTGCTGGTTTTCAGTAGAGAAAAAGAAGAACAAAAAAGTAAAGATAGAAAAAACATCTCACCATGAGAGACTCCAAGTAGCATCAACAACAGTTCAAACACAATTTTCATGTCTCCTCTCAGTTCAGCCTCTGTTGAGTCAGTCTGCACCTTTAGAAAGTTTATCTAATTATCAGCTACAAATGTCCCTTACTCTGCAGTGAGCTGTGTTACACAGAGGACTGTGTCCAAACTGGCACTATCACAATGTTTTTGTGTGCTGAGAAAAGGAAATCATAATATAGACCCATGTTTCAGTTCCTCCCGTTGTTACATTTAGTGGCCATACACATTACATACTGTACACCATAGGTCTTCAACACAGAGTAGGCAACCCCTAGGGGATTAGCGGCGGTACTGCAGGGGGGTTCGCAAAATCTTTGGTTGATTACGATTTTATATATATATATATATATATATATATATATATAAAAATAAAATTTTCCCCCACAAATTTTAATTTATTGAAACACGTATTAGCATGAATCCAACATATTTTAGTAAAGGAATAAATGGAAGATTTTATCTTTCAATCAGCATTCCACTCATACGGGAGCTGTCTCAGCAGTGCACTGTTTCACACAGAGCGCCTACTATTGTGCCCCAGCCACTCAAACGACCAAGCAAGCAGTACAAGCGTTCTGCTTCGACCGAACGCTGGCAATCAGTCAGCACACACACACACAGAGCAACGATCTGATGTAAACATCAGTATTAACTGTATGAACTTCATCAGCAGATCTCCGTTAAACAGTGGTGTGGTGTAATGAGCTGCTGTGAAACCTGTAGCTTGGTGAACACAGGTGTGTCTGTGTGGATGAGAGGGGCTGTTTTGGTCAGACAGGTGTGTTAATGAGAGAGACTCTGGTGATCAAGTTTATTACACTTAATACCGATGTTTACATTTGATCGCTGCTGCTGCTGCCTCCACACGTCTTTCCAACTACCTTTAGGGAGGCCCAGCTTGCAGAACTTAGAGAACCCCTGAATCAGACAATACTTACATTCAAACGGGAGGAAACGTGACTTCAGACAGTCATTGCTCCAGTGAGTGTCCTCATTTGTGATGCTTTGCTGAGGCCTTTACTGCCACTGACATAAAGCCCCTGATCAATGTGAGTCACTTCTTTCAGGACCAACGTTTTATCTCTGGTCCACTTGAACCGTGGATCCTTCACCTGCAGGCGAACAGTTAACAGGTTTAGGCAGCGCAACATCCAAACACAACAACAAGCATGGACACGCTTCCACTCACAGTGGTCTTATCCAGCAGGACACGTCTCGACCCATCGGGGCTTGGCGTGAAAGTCACAATCCTCGACGTGGAGTCCACTGGCAGACTAAATTCCTGCCCGATGCACACCGTCTGGACTTTTTCTCTTTCACCTGTCAGTGTTAAAAGGAAAGTGAGCGACCTCTGCGGTGACTAGTTCTGTAGGTGAAAGATGACATATTCATGTCGACTCACCTAATAAGTCCCAACCTGCAAGTCGAGTATAAATAACATAATTAGTGGACTTCTGCACCTCACTGAGAAAGTTACAGTTCAGTTTTCTATGGGTAGAGTTTACAGTCAGATGAATAAAGGGAGTTACTGGCTGCACAGCAATGACAACCTCCTTAAGGTATATCAACGAATCACTGAAACGTGTCAAGTTTGAACTGATTTGTCTTTTTTAAGCTTTAATTCAGCAGTGTTAAAAGTGACGAGTGCATTGTTAGAAATGACCAACTCTGCTAACTCGATGCTTTCAATAAAAAACACTTCATTGCACAATTTGTCTGGTATTGATCGTATTTACTTCTGACACATGTATAAGTATATTTCTTTTGTCTTTATTGTGCAATGAGACAGTGACAATGACAAAACAGTGACGGTGCTGCGACATGGACAGACAAAACAAAACAAATCAAAAAAGAGGAAATAACAATATCTATGGTCATATATGCGTGTGTGTATGTTTGCACGTGTATTAGTTGCATTGTTACACAGATGGTGATAATAAAAGTGATATTTAAGACAGTAATAATCCTTGTTACAGAGCTTGCAATGGAAATTTGTCAAGACAAAGAATTTCATTATATTTCATTCTATTCTGTACTGATCTTCATTTGTGTTAAATGACTGCGTAATGTATGATTTTCCTCAAAAAAAATAAAAATAAAATAAATCAGTGAATTGCAACACTGCAGATTCCAGGATTTAAGTGAAAAATAAATAAGATAAAATAAATAAACAGTGATTAGCACTAAAGGGGACAAATCGACTTCCTGGTTTTTATTTCAAATGTTTTGTTTTCTATTGAGGGAAATCGGGACCCTGAAATCAGGTGACAGCTTTTATTGATTTATTTATTGACTGAGAAACCATTATTAGAGACTTTTGAATATACTTATACTTAAACCTGCTAATAATTTAGCTGTTGGCTAATTAGAGTAGGATGCTAACACCAACACTATGTGATTAAAAAAAAAAGTGAACAATTAATTAAGGCATGTGTTAACAATGCAAACTAATTTCTTATTAATCAGGAACTTACCCAAAGCCAGAGGAAGGGTTACAAGTGCAGTGAGGAGGAGGTAGAAGGACATCGTCTCCTGTAAAAGACAGCAGTTTGGACTGTAAACATTCATCCCCACCCTCCTCTGAAAACCAGAGTCCGGGCGGGACACGGGTCAATCAGGACGCTACGAAAGGGAGAGGCCAACGACGAAATGTGGTCATGCATGTGCAGAGGCGAATCCAGTTCACGCCCGAAACAGCATCAGCGGCACTATCTAACCATGTCATGTCTGCTGTTTGAAGCCATATCCACTCAGGTGTCCAGCGCGCTCCTCAGACTCGGGACAGCATTTACAGGGATGTAAAGCGCCTTTCATTGATAACCAACAATCCATCACACAGTCTGTGCAGCATCCAGTCTGAGCTCACCTGCAGGAAACCCGAGGCCACCGCTGGATATTTCTCAATGTTTATGTGGACCAGGTGGACGCACACCGACGTCCTCTGCAGAGTCTGTATTCTCGGCGGCCACTACGCAAAGTGCGTCACGTGTTTGCTTGTTTTGCCCAGCTCCTGCGTATAAAAGCACTGAGCTACGTTTTGTAGGCGTTCGTGACGGGCTTTGCGCCAAGATTAAACCCAATACTTAATAGAACATGGGATGAAATCATACGACGCTGAACTGGATTAAACATTAAAAGGATTGTTTGTATGTTCTTTGTCAAATTAAATCACAGGTGGTTTGATAAAATACAGCTGTGGAAAAAAGTTTTCAGACACCTGATGCATTTGTGGAATATTTCATTAAGAATCACTCTTAGATCTTCAAGTGCAAGTTTTTTTTAGTACAGTCACAGACAAAATACTAAACAAATCCTAAAACAGCCATTAAAAACTGAAAATTGATTAGTTCCATAAAAATACAGAGAAGGTTCGAATATTGGGTCATTTTGGTACCAGTGATCCATTAATGAAGGACGTGCTTTTTATCATAAGACACATTTTTCTGCTGCCGTGCTTCATATGAAGCCAGTACAATTGAAAGTTCTTCAGAGACAAAAATGGCTAAAATAAGGAACCTAACGCAGGAAACAGGCCTGAAGATACAGATTCTCAGCCAGGAAGGGTTCAGCTGCCGCCAGATCACCAGGAAGTGCAAATGCAGTCCTTCAGCAGTTGGATACACTCACAGAAATACAGATGAACTGATCTGGGAGCGTCCAAGGGTTTCTTCAGCAAGAAATTACCACATCCTGATTTCCCGAAAACCGCTGAAAGACATCACAAGAGCTCCAACAACAGTGGTCAAACCAAACTGGTGCCCCATGTAAAACCTGCACTGTATATGGTTGACTTTAAGATCATGGCTTAATGTCCTGTAAGGCTGTCAAGAAGCCCCTGATCAATGAGAGACTGAGGTTAGCCCAGCGTCATTGGGCCCAAGCACATAAGAACTGGACAGATAGGAAATGGAAAAAGATTCTGCGGTCAGATGAGTCCAGTTTCCGGCTTTATCATCCTCCTGCTAATGTGAGGGTACACAGAAGGCCAGTCCAAGCATTGTCTCCAGCATGTACAGTACTTACTGTCAAAAATGGTGGAGGCAGTATCCTGGTTTGGGGATGCATGAGTGCTGCTGGAGCACTGCCTGATGATCTGGGAACAGCTTCAGACAACCAAACCCAACAAGTCTGTCTGGATCTGGCTAAAGCCTATGGGTCTGTTCCCCACCAGCTCATCTGGTACACACTGAACTTTTCCACATCCCACCATTCATCCAGAGCCTGATAACCACCTACTTCAACAACCTCCAAGTGTGTTACTCCACACTAACAGCAACAACCACTATGTGTGGTATCAACAGCAATAGGAAATAGCAATGGGTTGTTCCATCTCCCCAGTTCTCTTCACAGCAGCCTTTCAGGTCATCTCAGTGTGTTGTTGTGGTTAAAGTAGAAAAAGTAAATAAAATAAATATAAATATAATAAAATATAAATATAAAATAAAATATCATGATAGTTTAAAAATCATTCAGCTGATTAAAAACAAGCTTTTCTAAAATCTTACTTACAAATGGCAGATTAGATACAGGTGTGAAATTACTAAGAACTGATTGATCTAAATTGTGTCTCTTCAGAAGGGGTCTGACAATTGCAGTTTTAAGAGAGGTTGGGAAAACACCCGACTGAAGAGAACAGTTAACAATACTGAGCAAATCTTCATCTAAAAAGCTATGAACTGATTTTAAAAAAAGGATGTGGAGATGGGATCTAAGGCACAGGTTGTGGGTTTAAGTTGAGGAATCACCTTTGTCAACATCTCAGCATCAACCAGGAAGTCCATGTTAAGGTATTTTATGATCTCAGTCTCCTCTGTTACAGTATAGACGACTACAAAACTACTGATTAATGTCAGTGTAAATGTGAGTATCAGTGATCATCCTGTAGACAGTTAATGGTGATCATTTGTGAGAAGCTCTTACTTCCTTCAAGTCACAGTGATGATCTTTTGTCTCCCTCTTCTGGCAACGAGAGGAATCAAACCAAATGTTGACAAATAACTTGATGAGACTTGATTGATCTTTATATATTTAAATGTGAGATGTAATGAGTCTGTCAAAATAAGTTGACATGTGTGTAGTCTTAATATTCTCAGTAGGTTTCTGATGACAACAGAACAAGAAACATCTTTTAAATTTCACTCTGATCTCTGTCACAGTAAATAGACACCTACAAAGAAAACTCTGACAACTTGATCAGAAACACTGAGATGTTTGAAAATGTGGACATTTAAATGTATCTGGTGTGGTTTCTGGGTATGTCTCTTTCAGACAAGTCTTCACTGTTTGCAAACAGCAGTAATTCTTTTAATGGATTGTGTATTTCCCTTGATGAACATAGAGGTTTACTGACCACAGAACAACACAGTAACACATTTTCTTTTTCTTTATTTTAAAGCTTTGAACAATATTATGCAGTTTATGACTGTAATCAGATGATAGGAACAACAATCTGTACACAACACGATGATTTCTGAGTTGAAATCATTGCCAAAGCTCCAGCTGTGTTCACTGTTGAATTAATGACATAACCTTTATTCCATCAGAGCGTTGAGTGATAAACACGAAGAAAACACTGAGAAATATTTAAGAGGATTCATAGAAAGATGCTAAGCTGTCATCAGAGTCTCATGAAGAATAGAAACAGGAGCAGAGTTTCACTCTAAACCCTATTTCCTTACACCAATAAAGACAAATCAGATGAAATGTGTTGCTAGTTGTTGTTTTAAGGTGCAGAATCTCTCATTTCAACCATCATGACAGAATTCTCTGGAGGTTCCAGTGTTTGTGGGACATCTGAGCCTTCAGCTTTTCCTTGTCTCTTTTTCTTCCAGGCAAAAAAGACGAGAAGCCCAATTGACAAGAGAATTATCACAGCTGCTTTCAATGCACATATGATGGACATGTGATGTGTTCAGAGACACAAACGTCACATGTCAGGGTGAAGCTGTGAAAGGAGAGTTTTTATTTTATTTACTTAGTAAAGTTTAATTTACTAATGTACCACAGTTCATCATTGATCAAAGTTTGATTGGAGGGTTTATTTGACACTATGGTAGTCTACTTACCCAAACTAGTGGGAGGGGCAGTAGTTGGGTTGATACACAGTGTGTTATCGGCTTCAAACACCCACCCTGGGCGTGTCCGGTCGCTCTGTCGCGTATATACGGTTTATAAATGTTTGGACACTGACACAACTGTTGTTTGCTGAGGGTAAAGTATAGGCCCAGCTTTAATCAGACGATACTCACATTCAAACTGGAGGAAAGTTGACTTCAGGCAGTCGTTGCTCCAGTGAGTGTTCTCGTTTGTGATGCTTTGCCGAGGTCTTTACTGCCACTGACTTTAGTTGCTTTTCGTGTAATGGGTCTCAGTTCCTTTAGTTTTGTGTTCATCAAGGGTGATGTCTATTTGTGTCAGGGTCAGATCAGGTAATGTTGTCAGATCAGGCAGTATGTTGTGGGTCATTACAGTGAAGCACCTTCCATTCAACTTTGCATATTTTCACTGAACTTGAGCTGACAGTTTATCTCTGTACACTTCAGGATCCATCGACTACTTCTGTCCATCGTTGCCTCATTAATAATCAAAGCCAGAGGCAGAATACTGTCCCAGGACTGCTCCGTCTTTTTTGGATATTTTTATGGCAAAGGCTGATCTGGTCTTTCCATTCTTGAAGTTTATGAATAGTTTGCATCTTGTGAACCCTCTGTATTTGGTCTTTGAAGCATTTCCTTCATAGTAGACTTGGATAATATAGATAATAGATTGATGGGTCATTATTTGGGTAACACAACACAAAAGATCAAGTCAAACTGTAAAATAAATAACTTCCAATTCAAATACATCAGTTTGAAATTCGTTTCGAGCAGTATGAAAATATGGGAAAAATCATGTTGGCAGGCACCAAACAATAGATTAATTTTCGTGACAGTTATACATCCACTGCGAGACCTGGTTGGCATTTAACTGCTTCTTCAAACAGGATCGCTAGAAATATCCTTATTAATTTTTCCTATGTACAACAAGGTACCACTACGCTGGCAATGCCGTCAGATATTATTTTAATATCAACACAACACAAAAGATAATGTCGAACTTAACTCAGCAAATATATTCGTCTGGATGTGTGAAATAAGAGACTGTTAGCACCAATAGTCTGCAGCCATTTGTTCCTCCCTGTTTATCTTCAAGAAAAGCTCCTTTACATTACCCAGAAACAACGAAACAGTAAATGTTTAATGTTACACACATTCAGATGTTGTCAGTCATCATCTTCAGATAATAGGATGACAACTTAGGGTCTGGTGGTCGGTAACATTACATCAAGAATATCTCATCTCATCTCATTTTCCATACTACTTAATTCTCACTAGGGTCACAGGGGTTGTTGGAGCCTATCCCAGCTGACATTGGGTGAGAGACGTGGTACACCCTGGACAGGGCATCAGCTTATCACAGAGACAAACAACCATTTGCAATGTCAATTTAGGGTCACAGATTAGCCTAACGAGCATGAACATTTGGAGGTGGGAGCCAGAGTACCTGGTGAAAACCCACGTGGACACAGGGAGAACACGCAAACTCCATCCAGAAGGGCCTGAGCTGGACTCGAACTCGGACCTTCTCGCTGGGAGGCATCAGCGCTATATGATTACATTTAATTCTTACTTCTCTCTCTGTCCTCTCTGTCGGTATTTGCTTAAGTGACCTTTTAGCCTACGTGAGTTCATAACAAGCTGAAATAAGTTCAGCAGAAGTTCATAGAAAGTTCATAATAAGTGTGATGTTACGTTGTATCTTCTATGTGCAGATTGAAGACCTTTAGTTGTTTAATTTGACTTCAGTTACACTTCCTCTTGATCTTCTCACCTCCTGTCTAAGAAGAAGTAAGACTCAAGAGGTGGAAAGTTCATGGAAAAGATGTGCTCACACGTTCTGTATAATCATCATTTTAAGATGTTTGTGCACTGCTATAAAAGAATGTGACTACGAAGGAGAGTCAGAGTTTCCTGTCATACACAGAGCTGCTCTCCCCGGGTAAGAATAAACCTAGCTTCGCATATAGAACAACTGACTGGACAGCCATCATTTGAACGATATTTTATTGAGGAAAACAAGAATTGCCATCACAATTTGGTGTCATAAGTGGAATACCAGGCTGATTGTTGTCTCCATGGACAGTGGTTGGCCACCCAGGATTATTCCTGCTACACCATGAACATTTACACCGTGATTCACACTTCTTCTTGATCTTCTCACCTCCTGTCTAAGAAGAAGTAAGACTCAAATGGTGGAAAGTTCATGGAAAAGATGTGTGGAGTGAACTGGACATCGGAGACGGCTGTCACCTCAGTATCTGAACAAAAAGAATCATCAACACTGATTGGTAAGAAAGAACTTTTATTTCATGTCAAAACATCCGCAGATCGAGTTCGCTTTAAAGTCCAGTTGGAAAAAATGGGGTCCAACGGCAGCAGAGGTCGATCTCCAGATGAAAACTCCCAGTTTCCTATATGCAAGCAATGAAAAAGAAATATGGTAACAAATCTGTGCAATGTATGTCTAAGTGGAGTAATGAACGTGGTTTCCCAAGTGAAGGCAGCCTGAGCGGGAATCAGTTGAGAAAATTGCAAGAGAGTTTACAGAAAGATATAGATGAAAAGCAAAAGCAGAGTGAATGGAAGGAAACTACAAGAGTTTGAGAATGAAATGGATGTGTGGAGGTTGTGGATGGATCAATGTGAAATCAGGCAGAGAATTGAAGTGAAAGGGAAAGATAAACCGCCAATACACACACCTACACCCACATCGGGACATTATCCCATCCTGTCAGAGCTCCACAGAATGCAAGATGAGTTGGACCGTTCCACCTCCATACAATGCAAACCTCACAATGGCACAATTCGCAGGGCAGCTGTTCACTTTTGGGGGGGAGAAATATAAGGACACTATCAAGGGCGTTGTCTGTGGCTGGGGACGAGGGAAGAGGCTGAGAAAGAGTGACTGGCACAATGACCGATGCTACAGATGTGGACTGGACGGAACACTGGACCCAGAGGATTGCCCGAACTTAGGAAAACGGGCACAAAAGTGACAGCTTCAGTCTCCTCACTCTGATGAGATCTGGTCTGACACTGTACACCACATACACACACAACAACGCTCACCACAAGAAGAGCCGCTTGCCACTGATACAACAGTTTGCTATAGTTCAGGAAAGGTCTCTCTTAGTTAGAAACAGTAGCATCCTCACCCCGATGAGAACTTATTGTAACCTTAAATAAGGTTGCTTATAAGAAAATGCCACATATTGTGTTGTAAATGTTCAAGGGGGGAAAATATCACTTTTTGTGGATCAGGTGCACACATTCTAGTTAAAATGAGCTGAAAGATTGCCTCGTAAAAACGTTGGACATAGCTGTAAAAGAAAGTGGGATGCACTGTCCTAGTTTCCTGTTCATGGATGGTGATAATCAGCTGGTTACAAAACATTAGGTTTGGTTTCATGATGATTGCTTGATGTTTATTGTGATTACTCTGTCAAACCAGGACCACAGCAGAAATTCTATCTTGTCTCTGGGGACTCTGTACCTTCATGTTTCTCTAACAATACCTACCCCGGCACGGCTGGAAGAGTGTGGGGCGAAGTTCATGAAGAAAAGTCTCAAAAGTATGCGACTACTCTCCTTCCCCCACCAGACCACAGCTCCTCTATTCTAAATAACTAAACACATAATACTTCCTTTGTTGGTCAAATAGTCATGCCTCCACGCTGTGCAGCTTGTGGCAAGCCCATCCGCTGCAGAAGGCCATAAAGCCTCCTTGTGCAATACTATTCTAAACCAGGAAGTGTGTTTTTTTGGGGGGGGCATCATCTTTGACACCCCAGTGGAAAAAATCGTTGGCTCCCGAAGCGTTGAGGCCCATTGTTGCCATTCCTAAACCCATCACAAGAAACAAGTTCTTTCCTTCTTGGGAATGTGTTCTTATTGTTGGCCCCTTTAATTCCTTTTTTTTTTTTTTTTTTAATTTGTATTTATTTGTCTGCATAGTTTGAACACCACCAACTGGGGGTGTCAAACTTTATATGAGGTTGATGCAGTTATATTTCTTGCTGCTGAATGCTTTTTTACTTCAGGATGCGGGGAGTGTGACACATCACCAAGCCCTCCCTGAGAACTGTCCTGTTGATCTTTATTGTGGGTTATGTGACCTTTTTGTGGGGCAGGGAGGGCAGTGATACACCTCACTGTTTAGAGGGGAAACAATGGACAGAAATGATGTAGATGGGTTGTCTGGGGTGGGTGTGGCTGTGTGGGGTTGTTGGAAAGAGGGGAGGGTAGGGGGCGGGGCGGACATTGGCACCGATCGATAACGGTATTGGGCGATGTGGTCGTATGTTGGATCTTAAGTTTTTTATTGTAATGATAGAGTAATTCTAATGTGTATGACTGGGTACAGTCATCTCTGGAGAGATGAGAGAGTCCAGGGGGGTAAGGGGTGTCCCATGGAAAGGCTTTAGAAGTATGCCATAGGGCACGTAGTGATAGAGTTGAAACATAATTCCAGCCCTTAATAGCCGGGACTCATATAATTTTCTTCTTGATGTGATCCAGCAACGGCACTGGCAGGGTGAAACCACACATGCATGTGGGCATTCCCTAAATTATGTGTGAGACCATTACCAGGGCCCAGGGTCAGGTCAGAAGCCCGCGCCTGAGAACCTCCACACCAGTGTGGGGGCATGGGTGACAGGACCAGAGAACCACCATAGCCACGGGGCAAGCCACACCCCAGCGCAGATGGCGAACGACGACCAACACCCCCAGACCGACCAAGCGAGCACAAGCCGGTGCAGGCCACAGCAGCCCCCCACCCACCCCCCCACCCAGCCACCGTAGCCCGTCCACCCACCGTCTCACCGGCCCAGCGCCCAACTAGAGACGGGCCATCCGAGAAGGGGGGCCAAGGTGCCGGCCCCATGCCCCTGGCGCACCCAGGCCAGGGAGACCACAGGAAGAGGGAGCCCCCACCCGCCAGGAGAGACCCCAGACCCCCATCGAAGGGAGGAGAGGGGAAGCACCAGCCACAACCCGGACGAACCAGTGATACCAGAAGCAAAACCGGGTACCAGGGATGCCACCACAAACCCGTGTCCACGCTTATGCCCCGGGAGGGAGAAAGTGCGGCCAAAGGACACCAGAGAACCTAGGTAGGTACCCTACCTAACCGCCGTGGGGCCACAGACCGCCAGCCACAAGAGATGCCACCTGCTTAGAGGAGGACCAGGCCCCTCAAGCTGTGCCAAGGGATAATGAATAGTGACAGTGTCCCTATTTTCTGTGCTTCCTCAGTCATGTTGAGGAATGAGCAAGCCCCTACACCGTGACCCTGTGGGGGGGTCCCTGGGATGTGGTGTGGGGCATTAAGACAGTGGGCAAACAGGAGGGGTTCGGGGTGGGTCAGAGGACTGCAGCCATACTGTCCTGCAGCCTGCCTCCTGACCATGGACCGATCATGGGTGGGGCCCCCCTAAGGTGAGGTTGCATTTAAAAAACTTGGGATGGGTGTGTGTGTGGTTGTTCCTAGGCCTTTCATTCCTTAACTTTTTCAGGTGGAGGGGTTATCTCTTGTAATGTGGATTTGTGTTTGTGCTTTTTCAGTCATTTCCAGGTCAGTAGCTACTGAAAAACAAAAAAAAAAAAAAAAAAAAAAAAAAAAAACAAAAAAAAAAAAAAACATAAAAAAAAAAAAACAAAAAAAAAAAAAAAACAAAAAAAAAAATAAAAAAAAAAAAAAAAAAAAAAACAAAAAAAAAAAAAAAAAAAAACATAAAAAAAAAAAAAAAAAACAAATTATGTGTTTATTTATTTTTATCTTTCAGAACAACAAGATTTAGCACATCTTCCACTTGCCAAAATGGAAGGATGTGCAACATGTGAGCTGTGATCACTGTTGAATTACTGACGTAACCTTTATTCCATCAGAGTGTTTTCAGTGATAAAAATGGGAAAGAAAACCTGAGAAATATTTAAGAGGATTCATAGAAAGATGCTAAGGCTGTAGAGTCTCAATGAGATTAGAAACAGGAGCAGTGTTTCCCTCTAAACCCTATTTCTTTACTCTAATTGAAGACAAATCAGATGAAATGTGTCACTAGTTGTTGTTTTAAGGTGCAGAAGCACTCTACATTTTCAAACCATTATGTCAGTGTTTATGGAGGGTTCCAGTGTTTGTGGGGACAGCTGAGCCTTCAAGCTTTTCCTTCCGTCTTTTTTTTTCCAGGCAAAAAAACGACGAGAATTCCATTTAACAAGAGGAATTATCACAGATTACTGTCAAGCAGATATGATGTCAAGTGACCTGCTTGTTCAGAGACACATACGTACATGTCAGGGTGAAGCTGGACAGAGTTTTTATTTTATTTTGTTAGTAAATGTTAATTTCCTAATGTACCACAGTACATCACTGATAAGAGTTTGATTGGAGGAGTTATTTGACACTATGGTAGTCTACTTACCCAAACTAGTGGGAGGGGCAGTGGTTGGGGCAGTTGTTGGGACTGTAGTTGGGACAGTAGTTGGGTTAATACACAGTGTGTTATTGTCTTCAAACACCCACTCTGATATGTGTGTCCCATTAGGTAAGGTGCAGTTAATGAATATGAAGCCTATGAACAAACAAGATCAGTTATGACTGATGTTATACTCCAACATGCTTTACAAAGTTCATTTCTCTCTGTTGTCACTCACCACAGGTAGAGATCCTCTCTCCTCTGGAGACCACTACTGATGTGATTCTGACCTGAACGACCAGATTTCTGAGACGACTTGTTTCAGAGTGATGACGATAAGTCTCTCATTATTCCAGAGAGGAGCTTGCGTCTGTCACTGAGTGTCCATCAGGAGTCCAGCTGTATCTGAGGACTGTCCCCTCCATCATGAGGAGCAGGACACCCTCTTCTCTCCTGGGTCAGACACTCAGCAGAGACCGAATAGGACCAGAGGACACAGGAGCTGAGAGAAACACACACAGATGACTTTTGATAACAAAGTAATTATCTCTTAATAAATAAATACAGAACATGCAGGAATATAAAGTCATATTATTTTGACTCTGTCTGTATCAGTAATGAAGGAGGATTCAGTTAAGGACTGTTATATTTGTTTTCGCCTATTGAACCTAAAAACTTGTAAGGTGAGTGTAGATATCTTTTGAGTGTACACAATTCAATACAATTTGACATTTATAGATCTGTCAAAGATGACTTAATTCCCAGGAGTAGAAAAAAGGTATTTTACCTTCAAATATAACAACTGTTGAGTTGTTCTTGTTAATCTTTTTCCTTTGAGTAAAGTTATCAGATTCTTATTGACCACTGTCTATTCTGCTCTGGTCATTGATCATAACTTGTTCATTACTGAGATTTAATACAGATCTGTCTTTTATCACATTAGTTACAATCGTTTGTTTCTCCATCTTAATATTACGATGGTCCTTTCTCACATTACATCTCTAAATATTTCTAAGTCGTTACCATCAGTCTGATGACCACTGTTCCTCCCAAAGTCCTAAAACTGTGCTACAATCTCTGTCTGCCATCACAGTAATTTCTCCACCTGTGGAATTAAAACATTGAGAGTTAATTTTCTCTTGCCGGATTTCTACCACTATGTAGCATAAATTGTTTGCAATATTTCAGTCACATGCCTGACCTAAAACAGACACTTCTAGTGGTGTTTTTTTTTGTTTTTTTTTTTTATTTTTTTTTTTTTTTTTTTTTTTTTTTTTTTTTTTTTTATGTTTTTTTTTTTTTTTTTTTTTTTTTTTTTTTTTTTTTTTTTTTTTTTTTTTTTTTTTTTTTTTTTTTTTTTTTTTTTTTTTTTTTTTTTTTTTTTTTTTTTTTTTTTTGTGTTTTTTTTTGTTTTTTTTTTTTTTTCTTTCTCAGTTAAACAATCAATCAAAACATGTTATTTTCTGCTGCTGAAGCATATTCAAGGTCAGTGGCTGGAAAAATGCTGTGATTCATTTAACAACATTTTTTTTAATCTGTTTAAACAGAGTTTTTACATTAGTTGTATTCAAAGCAGTTTAATTACAGCTGTGTGTGATCAAAACTGAGGGTTGAACCCACCAAATTATCTGTTCGTTTCATTTTATGAACAAGTAGTCGAATAAAATGATTATTAATGTAGATCATTTCTAAGACATCAGCTACATCCACTCTTAAACAGTCTGAAACATTTTTTACTGGTTACCTTTCACAATAAGCGGTTTTACAATACACTGAACCAGAGAGGCAAACAACAAGGAAGTGAACATAACTTAACTCACCAAAAAAACGAAAACCTCACAGTATTTTCGACATCAAAACAACTGACACACTAACAAACATGGTTGACAAGACAGATATAAGAAAAACATTTATCCATTCAAACAAAGTTATAGTCGGACCATTTAAACTGGATCTTTTGTTAGTCAATCATTGTAGGACTGAATATTTTTATAGGAGGAAAACGATATAAAGTCTCCATTTCGACAAACATGGAAGCTGGTCAAACTGGAATATGTAATCCATTTTCAAACTCTTAGAAGTGATCTTCTCTTCTCTTTTCTTTGATTCTTTTTATTAGTTTTTTACCTTTTTTTTTCTGGACGGCACATTGAAAAAACTCGTGTCAAGATATGAAGTCAACAGCACAGCCTTTATTAAACCAGTAAGAGGTAAAACCTTGACCTGCTAATAGGAGCCAAGATGTTTTATTCAAAGTGAAGTTAATCTTCTGCAGTCATGAATGTACAATGTTGAAACCATGGATAGAGGTCCCACTGTTGGACCTTTTAAGGCTGACCATTACTGACCACAGGCCAGGGAAAGGAATCTTATGCTGCACATGGGTTTTTAAAATTTTTATAAAAGTTTTTTTTTTTATTTTTAATTAATTTATATAATATAATTTTTTTTAATTTTAATTTTATTATATTAAATATATTTTTTTTTAATTTTATTTTTTAAATTTAAATATAATAATTTTTTATTTTTTATATATTAATTTATTTATTAAAGTTTTTTTTTTAATTATATTTTTTAATTATTTTTTAATTAATAATTTTTTTTATTTTTTAAAATAGTATTTAATTTTTAATATTATTAAATAATTAATTATTTTTTTTTATTTTATATTATAAAATTTATTTTTAAATTAATTTAAGTTAATAATTTAAATTTAAATTATTTTTTTTACTAAATTTTTTTTTTATTAATATATTAATTTAATTTGTTTTATTATATTTATTTAATTAAAGTTTAAATTTCTTTTTTTATAAAAAATTTAATTTTTGATAAAATTATTAATTTTTTTTTTTTTTAATTAATATTTAATTATTTTTTTTTTTTAATTATAAAATTTATTTATATATTTATTTAATTAATATTTTTATTTTTTTTTTTTGTGTATTATTTATAAAAATAATTAAAATTTATTTTGTATTTTTTTTATTTATTTTTTAATTAATAATTATTTATATTATTAATTAAAGGTTATTTTTTTAATTAATGTTTCTTTTTTTTTAATTAATATTTATTATATTTTTAATTTTAATTATAATTTATTTAAAATTTTTTTAAAATATTTAATAATTTATTATTTATATTTTTTAGTTTTAATAATTTAAAATATTTTTTTTTATTATTTTTATATAATTATAAAATTTTATTTATTTTTATTAATATATTATTTTATTTTTATATATGTTTATTATTTTCTAATATTATAATATTTAATAATAATATTAATTTAATTTTTTAATTATTAATATAAATTTAGTTATTTTTTTATTTTTAATTATTTATTTTTTAATATATTTTTAATTTTTTAAATTAATTTAATTATTTTTAATTTTATTATTAATTTTATTTTTTTTTTTTTTTTTTTAATAATATTTGAAAGGTTTTTTTTTTTAATTAATTATATTTATTAAATTTAATAATTATTTTATATAATTATTTGTTAAAGTTTTTGTTTTTTTTTATTTTTAATATTATATAATTAATATTAATATTTTTTTTATAATTTTTTTTTAATTTTATAATTATTTTTTTATTTATTGTAATTAAATATATATAATTTTTTATTTATTTAAATTTTTAATTTTAATTTTTTGTATATTTTTATTTTATTTTATTGTTTTTTTTTATTTTTTTTTTTTAATTATATTAATTATTTTTTTATTTTAAAGTATAATTATTTTATTATAATTTTTTTTTTAATAATAATTTTTTTTTTTCTTAAAATTTATTTTATATAATTAATTTTATATTTTATATATATATAATAAATTTTAATTATATTTGTTTTTTTATTTTTTTAAGTATTATTATAATAATTTAAAATTATTTAATTTTATTTATTTTTAATATAATAAATATATATTTTTAATAATATTTTAATGTAAATTTTTTTATAATAAATATATATTTTATTAATTTTAATTAATAAATTTTTTTAAAGGATATTAATTTTAATTAATAATTATATTAATTTAAATAATTTTTTAAAAATTTATTTATAATTTATGTTATTATTAAATTTTAAATTATAAGTATAATTTTTTTTTTTTAATTTATAATAAAAATTTTTTTTAAAGTTATATAATTTATATTTTTTTTTTTAATTATTTTTTTTTTTTAATATTTTTTTTAATTTATTTTATTTTAATATTTTTGTTTTTTATAATTAATATTTTTTTAATTTTTTTTTTAAATTTTATATATTTTAATTTTTAATTTTTATAATATTATTTTTTTTAAAGTTTTTTAATTTAATTTATTTTAATAAAATAAATATTAATTAATTTTAAATATTGTAAGAATTTTTTTTAAATTTATTAATTATTTTAATTAATTAATAATTTTATTTATTATATTAGTAAAGTTATTTAAAAATTTAATTTTATTTTATTAATTTAAAATTTTTTTTAAATTTTTATTTTATATTATTATTAAGTTTTAAATTTTTTTATTTTAATTTTAATAATTTTTAATTTTTTTATTTAATTTAAAGTTTTATATTTTATTATTATTTAATTTTTTAATATTATTAATAATGCGTCTATTTAAAATTAATATTTTTTATTTTATTATATTTTTTTTATTTTTATTTTTTTTTTATTTTATTGTTTTATTATTTTGTTATTATTTTTTTTAAAGTTTTTAATACATTTATTTAAGTAATTAATTATTTTTTATTATAATATTTAATTTTTTTTTTTTAATATTTATTTTTATATATTTTAATTAAATTTATTATATTATTATATTATTTTTTACTTTTTTAATTTAATTTTTTTAATAATTTATTTTTTATTTTAATTTAATTTTTATGTAATTTACTTTAATTTTTTTTATATTTTTATATTTATAATTCTTTTTTTTAATTTATTTTTTTTTATTATTTTTTATATTTTTTTATTTTATTTAATTATTTTAATATTTTGTTTTTTTAATATTTTTAATATATTTTTTTTAAAGGTATTTTTTTAATTTAATTTAATATATTTTAACTTATTTAATTTTATAATTTAAATAATTTTATAATAATAATAATTTTAAAGGAATAAACTCAACTGCAGGCCTTACAGTTCCTGTGGCCTATCCACAACCAGAACAATTGACAGATGCAGACAGGAAGTTGGTCTCGTGCAACAATAATCAAAATTATGAAACATTGGATTTAAATTATAACAACCCAATGACAATTCCATATTCCAGTACTTGAATAAAATTATTTACTTGGAAGAGAATTACACAGTTTGTGAAGTGAGCAACACTGTTCACAGATGACTGACCAAACACAAATTAATCGATATTGTGACTATGTGAAAATATATCTGTGGTGTATTTAACCAGAACCTTGAATTTATCGAAGACAAAAAATCGACCACTGCTGGTTTTCTGTAGAGAAAAAGAAGACAAAACAGGCGAGAGATAGAAAAAACCTCCATCATGAGTGACTCAAAAGTAGATCAACAACAGTCCAAAACAACTTTCATGTCTCCTCCTCGTTCGCCTCTGTTGAGTCAGTATGCAGATTGATTTAGAAGTTTATCTAATAATCAGTACAAGTGTCCCCTTAATCTGCCGTGAGCTTGTTACACAGAGGACCTGTGTCCAAAAACTGGCACTATTGTAATGTTTTTGTGTGCTGTGAAGCAGGAAATCCTTAATATAGACATGTTTCAGTTCTTCCTGCGGTTACATTTAGTGGCTACACTCATTACACACATTGGTATTCAACACAGAGTGTACAAACCCTAGGGGATTTGCGGTTGGTACTGCAGGGGGTTCGCAAAATCTTTGGTTGTTTAGAATTTTTTATATTGATATTATTTTAATTTTCTCCCACAAATTTAAATCATTTAAATAATATTAAGCATTGAATGTCCACATATTTTAGTAAAGGAAATATAAATGGGTAAAAGATTTTATCTTTCAATCTGCATTCCACTCATAAGGGTGCTGTCCTCTAAAGTGCACTGTTTCTCACAGAGACCTACTATTGTTGCCCCAGCCACTCAAACGAAACCAAAGCAAGCAGGACCAAGTGTCCTGCTTCGACCCGACCACTGGCAATCAGTCAGCACGCACACACACACAGAGCAGCGATCTGTTGTAAACATTCAGTATTTAACTGTAAAAACTTCATCAGAGATCTCCGTTTAAACAAGTAGGTGGGGTTGTAATGAGCTGCTGTGAGAAACTGTTGCTTGGTGAACTCAGGTGTGTCTGTGTGGATGAGAGGGGCTGTTTTGGTCAGACCCAGGGTGTTAATGAGGAGATTGGGTGATGAAGTTTATTACACTTAATACGATGTTTTACATTTGATCGCTGCTGCTGCTGCCTCGCTCTACATGTCTTTCCAAACACCTTTAGGGAGGCCCAGCTTGCAAGAAACCCCTTAGAGAAACCCTGAATCAGGACGATACTCACATTCAATGGAGGGAAATGTGATTCAGGCAGTCATTGCTTCAGTTGAGTGTCCTCGTTTGTGATGCTTTTGGCTGGGCATTTACTGCCACTGGAATAAAGCCCCTGATCACTGTGAGTCCACTTCTTTCAGGACCAACGTTTTATCTCTGGTCCACTTGAACCGTGGATCCTCACTCAGGGAACAGTTAAACAGGTTTTGGCAGCGCAACATCAAAACAACAACAACAAAGCCTGGACAAGCTTCCACTCACAGTGGTCTTATCCAGCAGGCATGTCTGGCCCATCGGGGCTTGGCGTGTGAAAGTCACAATCATCAACGTGGAGTCACTGGCAGACTAAATTCCTTCCCGATGCACACCGTCTGGACTTTTTTCTTTCACCTGTCAGTGTAGTGTTAAAGGGTAAGTGAGCGAGCCTCTGCGGTGATCTAGTTCTGTAGGTTGATAAGATGAATATTCATGTCGACTCACCTAATAAGTCCAAACTGCAGGTCTCGGAGTAAATTATACATAGTTAGTGGGACTTCTCCACCCTCACTTGAGAAAGTTGACAGTTCAGTATTCTATGGGTAGGTTTACAGGTCAGATGTATATAAAGGGAGTACTGGCTGCACAGCAATGACAACTTTCAAGGTATATCAACGAATCACTGAAGTGTCAAGTTTGAACTGTTTTGTTTTTTCAAGCTTTAAATCTGCAGTGTTTTAAATGTGACGAGTGCTATTGTTAGAAGAAATGACCAAACTCTGATATCTATCGATACTTTCAAATATAAAACACTTCATTGCACCAATTTGTTGGGTATTGATCGGATTTACTATGACTCGGTTAGTATATTTCTCTTTTCTTTATTGTGCAATGAGACAGTGACAATGACAAAACAGTGAGGGTGCTGCGACATGGACAGACAAAAAAAACTAATGAAAAAAGAGGAAATAATATTTATGGTCATATATGCGTGTGTGTATGTTTGCACGCGTATTAGTTGCATTGTTGCACAGATGGTGATAATAAAAGTGATATTTAAGACAGTAATAATCCTAGTTACAGAGCTTGCAATGGAAATTTGTCAAGACAAAGAATTTCATTATATTTCATTCTATTCTGTTCTGATCTTCATTTGTGTTAAATGACTGTGTAATGTATGATTTTTGCAACACTCCAGATTCAAAGATTTAAGTGAAAAACAAATAAGATAAAATAAATAAACAGTGAATAGCACTGAAGGGGACAAATCGAGTTCCTGGTTTTTATTTCAAATGTTTTTATTTTCTATTGAGGGACTTAAACCTGCTAATAATTTAGCTGTTGGCTAATTAGAGTAGGATGCTAACACCAACACTATGTGATAAAAAAAAAGTGAACAATTAATTGAGGCATGTGTTAACAATGCAAACTAATTTCTTATTAATCAGGAACTTGCCCAAAGCCAGAGGAAGGGTTACGAGTGCAGTGAGGAGGAGGTAGAAGGACATCGTCTCCTGTAAAAGACAGCAGTTTGGACTGTAAACATTCATCCCCACCCTCCTCTGAAAACCAGAGTCCGGGCGGGACACGGGTCAATCAGGACGCTACGAAAGAGAGAGGCCAACGACGAAATGTGGTCATGCATGTGCAGAGGCAAATCCAGTTCACGCCCGAAACAGCATCAGCGGCACTATCTAACCATGTCATGTCTGCTGTTTGAAGCCATGTCCACTCAGGTGTCCAGCGCGCTCCTCAGACTCGGGACAGCATTTACAGGGATGTAAAGCGCCTTTCATTGATAACCAACAATCCATCGCACAGTCTGTGCAGCATCCAGTCTGAGCTCACCTGCAGGAAACCCGAGGCCACCGCTGGATATTTCTCAATGTTTATGTGGACGAGGAGGACGCACACCGACGTCCTCTGCAGAGAGTCTGTATTCTCGGCGGCCACTACGCAAAGTGCGTCACGTGTTTGCTTGTTTTGCCCAGCTCCTGCGTATAAAAGCACTGAGCTACGTTTTATAGGCGTTCGTGACGGGCTTTGCGCCAAGATTAAACCCAATACTTAATAGAATATGGGATGAAATGATACGACGCTGAACTGGGTTAAACATTTAAAGGATTGTTTGTATGTTCTTTGTCAAATTAAATCACAGGTGGTTCAATAAAATACAGCTGTGGAAAAAAGTTTTCAGACACATGCATTTGTGTAATATTTTTATTAAGAATCACTCTTGGATCTTCAAGTGCAATTTTTTTAGTACAGTCACAGATAAAATACTAAACAAATCCTGAAACAGCCATTAAAAACTGAAAATTGATTAGTTCCATAAAAATACAGAGAAAGATTGAATATTGGGTCATTTTGGTACCAGTGATCCACTAATGAAGGACGTGCTTTTTATCATAAGACACATTTTTCTGCTGCCGTGCTTCATGTAAAGCCAGTACATTTGAAAGTTCTTCAGAGACAAAAACGGGTAAAATAAGGAACCTAGCGCGGATGAAATGTGTCGCTAGTTGTTGTTTTAAGGTGCAGAACCTCTCATTTCAACCATCATGACAGTCTTTTCTGGAGGTTCCAGTGTTTGTGGGACAGCTGAGCCTTCAGCTTTTCCTTGTCTCTTTTTCTTCCAGGCAAAACAGACGAGAATCCCAATTAACAAGAGAATTATCACAGCTGCTTTCAACGCACATATGATGGACATGTGACCTGTTCAGAGACACAAACGTCACATGTCAGGGTGAAGCTGTGACAGGAGACACCAACATGATTACCAAGTTATTTCTCATCATGTTGTCACTCACCACAGGCAGAGATCCTCTCTCCTCTGGAGACATTACTGATGTGATTCCTGACTGAACAGACCAGATGTCCTGAGACGTCTTGTTTCAGAGTGATGACGTTAGTCTCGTTATTTCCAGAGAGGAGCTCAGAATCTGTCACTGAGTGTCCATCCAGAGTCCAGCTGTACTGAGGACTGTCCCCTCCACCAGAGGAGCAGGACACCCACTTGTCTCCATGGGACAGACACTCAGAGACCAGATGGACAGAGGACACCGGAGCTGAGAGAAACACACACACATGACTTTTGATAACAAGATAATTATCTCTTAATAAATAAATACAGAAACATGCAGAATATAAAGTATATTATTTAGACTCTGACTGTAACAGTAATGAAGGAGGATTCAGTTCAGGACTGTTATATTTGTTTTCACTAGTGAACCTAAAAACTGGTAAGTGGATGTAAGATATCTTTGTTTGTACACAAATATATACAATTTGAGATTTTGATCTGTCAATATGACTTAATTTCCCAGGAGTAGAAAAAAAAGTATTTTACCTTCAATAAACAACTGTAGAGTCTGTTCTGGTAATTTTGATCCATTTGAGTCAAAGATTATCAGATCATATTGACCACTGTCATTCCTGCTCAGTTCATTGATCCTAAATGTTCCATCACTGAGATTAAAGACAGATCTGTCTTTTATCACATTAGTTACAATAATTTTGTTTTTCCATGTTAATATTACTGATGTTCCCTTTTTCACATAACATCTATATGTTTCTAAGGCGTTGTCCATCAGTCTGATGACCACAGTTCCTCCCAAAGCTCCACAACACTGAGCTCCACTCTGTCTGCCATCACAGTAAGTTTCTCCACCTGTGAATTAAAACATTGAGAGTATTTCATTTCTACCACTATGAAGCATAATTGTTGCAATATTTCAGTCACATGCATTGACCTAAAACAGACTTAGTGGGTTTTTCTGTCTCAGACTAAACAGTCAATCAAACATGTATTTCTGCTGCTGAGCATTTCACAGGTCAGTGGCTGGAAAACTGCTGTGATTCATTTAACAACATTAATCTGTTAAACAGAGTTTTTACATTAGTTGAATTCAACCAGTAATTACAGGCCTGTGTGTGTCAAACTGAGTTAAACCCACCAAATTATCTGTTGGTTCATTTTATGAATAAATGTGAATAAAATGATTAATAACGTAGAATCATTTCTAAGACATCAGCATACATCCTACACTGAACAGTCTCCTTTTACTGATCATCTTCACAAGAAGAGGTTTTACAAACACTGAACACAAGGGGGCAACAACAAGGAAGTGAACATAACTTAACTAAACAAAAAAAGAAACCTCACAGTATTTTAAACATCCAAACAACCTGACACCACTAACAACACGGTTGACAAGACAGATACTAAGAAAAACATTCATCCATTCAACAAAGTTATAGTCGACCATTAAACTGGATCTTTTGATTGTCAACATGTAGACTGAATATTTTTTATCATGAGGAAACAGATATAAAGTCTCCATTTCTATCACAATGGAAAGCTGTCAACTGGAAATATATAATCATTTCAACTCTTTAAAATGATCTTCTCTTCTCTTTCTTTGTTCTTTTTATTTGTTTTTTCCTTTTTCCATTTCTGGACAGCCACATGAAAATGTTTTTAACTCGTGTCAACATGAAGTCAACAGCACAGCATTTATGAACCAGTAGAGGGAAACCTCTGACCTGCTAATAGGAGCCAAGATGTTTTATTCAAAGTCAAGTTCATCTTCAGCAGTCATGAAATGTACAATGTTGAACCATGGATAGAGGTCCCACAGTTGGACCTAAGGCTGACCCATTACTGACACAGGTCAGGAAAGGAAATCTTCATGACTGCACATGGGCAAAGGAATAAACTCAACTGCAGTCCTTACAGTCCTGTGGCCTATCCACAACAGAACCAATGACAGTATGCAGACAGGAAGTTGGTCTCATGCAACACAATCAAAATTATGAAACATTTGATTTAAATTATTAACAACCCAAAGACACATCCATATTCCAGTACTCGCAATTAAATATTTACATTGAAGAAACACAGTATTGTGAGGAACACTGTTCACAGCTGACTGACAAACACAAATAATCGATCTTGTGACTATGTGAAAATATATATATTTGTGGATGTATTTAACAGAATCTGAATTTATCAAAGACAAAAACAACCAGTGCTGGTTTTCAGTAGAGAAAAAAAGAACAAAAAAGTAAAGATAGAAAAAAACATCTCACCATGAGAGACTCCAAGTAGCGTCAACAACAGTCCAAACACAACTTTCATGTCTCCTCTCAGTTCAGCCTCTGTTGAGTCAGTCTGCAGCTTTAGAAAGTTTATCTAATTATCACACTACAAGTGTCCCTTACTCTCCAGTGTGCTGTGTTAGCCGCAGAGGTCTGTAAGAAATAGCACTATCATAATGGTTTTGTGTGCTGAGAGCAGGAAATTCAGTGGTAATAACTTGACTTTCCTTTTACAGACATCATCTGAACCTTCTGACATGACGAAAGAGAGCGAAGGATTCTTCATTTAGAGCTGGACTAAAAACTCAATCAGCATTGTGTGTGGAGTCATTTGGCTTCAAAAGAAAAGGATGTTAATTTGAATAAACCTTAAAATAAATCATAATATAGACCCATGTTTCAGTTCTTCCTGTGGTTACATTTAGTGGCCATACACATTACATACTGTACACCATAGGTCTTCAACACAGAGTATGCAACCCCTAGGGGATTTGCGGAGGTACTGCAGGGGGGTTCGCAAAATCTTTGGTTGATTAGAATTTTACATATATATATATTATTTTAATTTTCTGCCACAAATTTAAATTCATTTAAATACATATTAGCATGAATCCAACATATTTTAGTAAAGGAATAAATGGAAGATTTTATCTTTCAATCAGCATTCCACTCATACGGAAGCTGTCTCAACAGTGCACTGTTTCACACAGAGCGCCTACTATTGTGCCCCAGCCACTCAAACGACCAAGCAAGCAGGACAAGTGTCCTGCTTCCACCGACCGCTGGCAATCAGTCAGTACGCACACACACACAGAGCAGCGATCTGATGTAAACATCAGTATTAACTGTAAAAAGTTCATCAGCAGATCTCCGTTAAACAGTGGTGTGGTGTAATGAACTGCTGTGAAACCTGTTGCTTGGTGAACACAGGTGTGTCTGTGTGGATGAAAGGGGCTGTTTTGGTCAGACAGGTATCTTAATGAGAGAGACTCTGGTGATGAAGTTTATTACACTTAATACTGATGTTTACATTTGATCGCTGCTGCTGCTGCCTCTACATGTCTTTCCAACCACCTTTAGGGAGGCCCAGCTTGCAGAACTTTGAGAACCCCTGAATCAGACAATACTCACATTCAAACTGGAGGAAACGTGACTTCAGGCAGTCGTTGCTCCAGTGAGTGTCCTCATTTGTGATGCTTTGCTGAGGCCTTTACTGCCACTGACATAAAGCCCCTGATCACTGTGAGTCACTTCTTTTAGGACCAACGATTTATCTCTGGTCCACTTGAACCGTGGATCCTTCACCTGCAGACGAACAGTTAACAGGTTTAGGCAGCGCAACATCCAAACACAACAACAAGCATGGACACGCTTCCACTCACAGTGGTCTTATCCAGCAGGACACGTCTCGGCCCATCGGGGCTTGGCGTGAAAGTCACAATCCTCGATGTGGAGTCCACTGGCAGACTAAATTCCTTCCCGATGCACACCGTCTGGACTTTTTCTCTTTCACCTGTCAGTGTGAAAAGGAAAGTGAGCGACCTCTGCGGTGACTAGTTCTGTAGGTGAAAGATGAAATATTCATGTCGACTCACCTAATAAGTCCCAACCTGCAGGTCGAGTATAAATAACATAATTAGTGGACTTCTCCACCTCACTGAGAAAGTTACAGTTCAGTTTTCTATGGGTAGAGTTTACAGTCAGATGTATAAAGGGAGTTACTGGCTGCACAGCAATGACAACCTCCTCAAGGTATATCAACGAATCATTGAAACGTGTCAAGTTTGAACTGATTTGTCTTTTTCAAGCTTTAATTCAGCAGTGTTAAAAGTGACGAGTGCATTGTTAGAAATGACCAACTCTGCTAACTCTCGATGCTTTCAATAAAAAAACACTTCATTGCACAATTTATCTGGTATTGATCGTATTTACTTCTGACATATGTATAAGTATATTTCTTTTGTCTTTATTGTGCAATGAGACAGTGACAATGACAAAACAGTGACGGTGCTGCGACATGGACAGACAAAACAAAACAAATGAAAAAGAGAAAATAATATTTATGGTCATATATGCGTGTGTGTATGTTTGCATAAAAGTGATATTTAAGACAGTAATAATCCTAGTTACAGAGCTTGCAATAGAAATTTGTCAAGACAAAGAATTTCATTATATTTCATTCTATTCTGTACTGATCTTCATTTGTGTTAAATGACTGCATAATGTATGATTTTCCTCAAAAAAAAGTGAATCAGTGAATTGCAACACTGCAGATTCCAGGATTTAAGTGAAAAATAAATAAGATAAAATAAATAAAGAGTGATTAGCACTAAAGGGGACAAATCGAGTTCCTGATTTTTAATTCGAATGTTTTTATTTTCTATTGAGGAAATCGGGAGCCTGAAATCAAGTGACAACCTTTATTGATTTATTTATTGACTGAGAAACCATTATTAGTGACTTCTCAATATATTTATACTTAAACCTGCTAATAATTTAGCTGTTGGCTAATTAGAGTAGGATGCTAACACCAACACTGTGATAAAAAAAGGGAATAATCAGATCTGGCCCCCTTGTTCCTAAGGACTTACAGAAATCAAAAACACAGGTTGCATAAGATCCCAAATGAATACTGCTGCAATTAAATTACTTTTAAAACCAGATAAAGACCCAACACTCCCTTCCAGCTATCGCCCTCTGTCATTGATTAATACAGATATCAAAATTATTTCCAAAGCACTAGCATCTAGACTAGAGAAAGTAATTTCATCAATAATTCTCAATGACCAAACAGGTTTCATCATAGGCCGACAATCTACAAATAACGTTAGACGGCTCCTTAACCTGATCAGCATGTCCCAGCGTAGAAATACAGAAGCCATTGTTTTATCACTGGACGCTGAGAAAGCCTATGATAAAGTTAACTGGGCTTTCCTCTTTGCCACCCTTCAAAATTTCAGCTTTGGAGAGTCATTTATCCACTGGGTTGTTGCACTGTATAATTCACCTAAGGCCACAGTCACCACCAATGGTATCACATCACAAAGCTTCACCTTACAGAGGGGAACCAGACAAGGATGCCCCCGTCTCCCCTACTGTTTGCTATATTTATTGAACCGCTCGCATCAGCAATACGTCAGAACTCCAGTATCCAGGGTATCCACTCATCCATCTCTGAACATAAGATCAATCTATATGCTGACGATGTTTTACTTTACTTGCAACAACCTCAGAGATCATTACAGGAAGCTTATAATTGTATTTCAAAATTTTCAGCCCTCTCTGACTACTCAATCAACTAGTCCAAATCAACAATACTACCAATAACGGACAAAGCATGGGATCCTGCAGACCATAAACCCCAACTGCCCTTTTCCATAGGAAATATCAAATACCTGGGCATAAACATCTCACCTAAATTGTCAGAGTTAGTGTAACTAAACTTGGATCCACTCCTGGATAAAATCTGTGATGACCTGAAGCGCTGGACCAATCTTCCTATCTCTCTGATGGGACGCATAGCAACAGTTAAAATGAAAATTTTGCCACAAATTAATTACTTATTTTCCATGATCCCATTCAAACCCACAGCAAAATGGTTTCAGAACCTAGATTCTGCAGTCACCAAATTTTACTCAAAAAACAAACAGACAAAAATTAGCCTCACCCCCTTCACAAAAATAAATCAGAAGGAGGACTTGATGCACCGAACTTTACAAACTACTACCTGGCAAATCAGCTACGATACATCACCAAATGGATAAACCCAGAGGCAGATTACAATTCGTGGTTAGAAATAGAACAGGCCGACTGCCACAACATATGCATTTCGGACCTGCCCTTCATTACAATCACCCTTAAACGTCATAACTGCTTCTAAAACCCCATTATTGCCGCCCACCCTGTTGGCTTGGTGGAAGAGTCTAGAGACCACAGGATCCCTGCTGGAACCCTGTGGGTTCTCCCCAATTTGGCACAACCCTGACTTTGTGAATAACAAAGTCCCTCTTCACCTCAGCACTTGGAAGCATAAAGGAATAACCCACCTCCATCACCTCTTCCAGGGGAACTTACTTATGAATCACATAGATTTACTTGATACGTTCGAAATAAGAAATGGAAACTTCCTCCAATACCTACAGGTGACCAAGACAATCAGAAAGAAAATCCCAGTGCTCCAGAACTGCATACAGCCACCACAATTCGTCACCAACATTAAAAAACTCATACCGAAAAAGAAGAAAACCCTCTCTTTAATATATAAGCTGCTATCAACCACACATTCAATACATGTACCAATATCAAAATGGGAAGCCGATCTTTCCCTGTCTACAGACTTTGATTTCTGGACTCAGATCTTCCAAAATATATTTAAAATAACAAAAAACTCGAATTTACAGCTGATCCAGTTTAAAATACTCCACAGATCACACACAACTCCATACAAGATGTATAGAATGGGCTTCTCCCAATCCGACAAATGTACGCAATGCACCCAAAACTATTCAGATTTTTATTTCCACGCTCTCTGGCTCTGTTCTCCGGTACAGCACTTCTGGTCACTTGTAACACAGAAACTCGCCTTAATTTTGGACTGCAGAATCCCATTAACCCCTAACTTGTGCCTCATTGGTGACCTGGAAACAATTAGTCTTCCTCACCATCTATCACAATCCGTCCTTGTAGCTCTCACCATCGCCAAGAAAACAATCCTAATGAACTGGAAGAACAAACAGTCACTAAACATTTCCCAGTGGTTGAACCTTCTCTCCGATTATATATCATTGGAGAAAATATCTGCTACCCGAAAAAATCAATTGACTCTGTTTGCCAAAAAATGGTCTGTATTCTGCGACTCCCTCAACCTTAATTTACATCTTGACTTTGCCTGCTAGCTTTTGCCACTTCTGTTCCACTTACTGTAATGCTATAATAATATCTCTCTTACAGTGATGACTGTCGTTATGGAAAAGATTTTATTGCCCTCTTCATCCAGGTTCACTAAGGAGGATCCCCGGACCACAATACCTTGAGCATGCATTAGGGGTGCCCTACTCCTTCTCACCCCTGGGTTGACTTCCAGCCCTGAGCGGTTTACCCGGCTGGCCTCCCTCTCCCCCACGTGGGGTGGCGCTGGAGACTTGCCTGGGGTTCCCTGTGGCTTCGGCGCTTGCTCACTATCCTGCGGTCGTGGTGTATCGGTGGCCGACCCTCCCTGGATCTCCTGGGTGGGCCGTGGCGGTCTGGGCTGGTGGGCTCCCTGTCCCCTCCTCTCCCTCCCCTCGGCGGCGCCCTCCTCCCTTCGCCCGGCTCCTCCTCCGGCCCCTCCTCCCTTCCGCTGGTGGCTGGGCCCTCGCTGGTCAGGGGGGCCTTCCTGGGATCCGGGGGGCCCCGGCGGTCAGGGCCACGCCCGGCGCCTTGGGGTCAGAGCCTGAGGGTGCGGTGGGCTGCCTGAATACCACCCTGAGCGTGTCCGGTCGCTCTGTCGTACTGGGGCTGGGGGGGCTGCGGTGGGTGGGGTCTCCGTCCGCCTTGGGGGCACCCCTGCCACCCCGGGGGGCGGATGGGGGGATAGGCGATGCCATTGCTCTGCTGGTCGGTGTTGGTGCTTCGGGGTTTCCTGGGGTCTGTCACATCCTGGTTGCTGTGCTAGGCTGGGGGTGGGGTCTGGTCAGGGGACTTCCTGAGTCCTGGGGGCCCTCGCCCCGTCTGTGGGTCCCATGGGCTGCTGTTGCGCCTCGGCCCTGCTGCGAGGGGAACTTGGCCCTCACTTGCCTGCCTCCTAAATTGCACTCACCTCACACTCCACTATACACTATGTCGCTCATTACAACCAAGGCTAGGTACACCACACCACACCCATCCCATGTTTTTAATGCACCTCACCTTAGGGGTCCACCCAGGATCAGTCAGGGTCAGGGCAGGCTGCAGGACAGTAGTGTGCTGCAGTCCTCTGACCCACCCGACCCTCCTGTTTGCCCCCTGTCTTAATGCACCACACCACATCCAGGGTCACAGAGTCACGGTGTAGGGGCTTGCTTCCTCATCAGGGACTGAGGAAGCACAGTAATAGGGACACTGTCACTTTTTATTATCATTTGGCACGGCTTGGGGGGCCTGGTCCTCCTCTAGCAGGGGCATCTTGGGCTGGCGGTCTGTGGCCCCACGGCGGTTGGTAGGGGTACCTACCTAGGTTCTCTGGTGTCCTCTTGGCCGGGCTTTGTCTCCGGGTGCTGCGTGGACACGGGTTTGTGGCGGCTCCCTTGGGTACCCGGTTGTTCCGGTATCGACTGGTTCGGGTGGTGGCTTGGTGCTCCCCCTCTCCCTATGATGGGGGGCTGGGGTGTCTACCTGGCGGGGGGGAGGTTCCCTCTTCCTGTGGTCTCCCTGGCCTGGGTGCGCCAGGGCATGGGGCCGGCACCTTGGCCCCCCTGCTCGGATGGCCAGTCCGTGGTTGGGCGCTGGGCCGGTGCCCGTCTGCGGGGGCTTTTCCTGGGCTCCTGGGGGCGTCCTCTTGGCTGGAGAGGTGTCCATGGCTGCCCTGCGGGCGGGGGGTTTGGTCTTTGGGGGGGGTGTTGGCGGCGGTGGGTGGACAGGCTGCGGTGGCTGGGGGGTGTGGGGGGTATGGGGGGGCTGCTCTGGCCTGCACCGGCTTGTGCTCGCTTGGTCGGTCTGGGGGTGTTGGTCGTCGCTCACCATCTGCGCTGGGGTGTGGCTTGCCCCGTGGCTACGGTGGTTCTCTGGTCCTGTCACCCATGCGCCCCACACTGGGGTGGGGTGGAGGTTCTCGGGCGCTGGGGTTTCTGACCTGACTCTGGGCCCTGGTAATGGTCTCATTCATATTTAGGGAATGCCCACATGCATGTGTGTTGTCACCTGCCAGCCCGTGCTGGATCACATCAAGAAGAATTGATGAGTCCCGGCTATTAAGGGCTGGATTATTGTTTTCACTCTATCACTACGTGCCCTATGGCAGACTTCTCTCCTTCCATTGGGACACCCTTACCCCCCTGGACTCTCTCATCTCTCCAGAGATGACTGTACCCAGTCATACGTGAGTGAGGTGACTTGGGAAGCACAGAACCCTACACTCCACTAGTTCCTACTAGCACCACATGCCTCTCCTCCACTGTCCATCCTTCGACATCTTTTCTGTCCTTTGTTCTCCCCCTCTATCCACTGAGGTGTAGCACTGCCCTCCCTGCCACACAAGGTCACTACACTCAATAAAGATCAACAGGACAGTTCTCAGGGAGGGCTGGTGATGGTCACACTCACGCACTGAAGTAATAAAGCTTTCAGCTGCAAGAATATAACTGCATCAACCTCATATAATGTTGACACCCTGTGGTGTTCAACTATGCAGACAAATGCAGACAAATGGGAAAAAAAAAAAAAAGTTACAGTCCCCTAATTTATTGCATTAGTGGTGATTTAAATCCACTACTCTCATGGTTGGACAGCCTGTAGTTGATTAGCTTAACCAGGACATCAGCACATCTTAAAAACTCAACAACTGACTTTATTGGTTTAATAAAAATAAGATAATAATAAAGGCATGTGTTAACAATGCAAAGTGATTTCTTATTAATCAGGAACTTACCCAAAGCCAGAGAAAAGGTTACAAGTGCAGTAAGGACGAGGTAGAAGGACATCGTCTCCTGTAAAAGACAGTTTACAGTTTGGACTGTAAACATTCATCCTCACCCTCCTCTGAAAACCAGAGTCTGGGCGGGACACGGGTCATGTATGTTCTTTGTCAAATTAAATCACAGGTGGTTTGATAAAATACAGCTGTGGAGAAAAGTTTTCAGACACATGCATTTGTGTAATATTTTATTAAGAATCAATATTGGATCTTCAAGTGCAATTTTTTTTAGTACAGTCACAGACAAACAAATCCCGAAACAGCCATTAAAAACTTAAAATTGATTGGTTCCATAAAAATACAGAGAAGGTTTGAATATTGGGTCATTTTGGTACCAGTGATCCACTAATGAAGGACGTGCTTTTTATTATAAGACACATTTTTCTGCTGCTGGATGCTGGGCATCCAAGGGTTTCTTCAGCAAGAAATTACCACATCCTGATTTCCCGAAAACCCCTGAACGACATCACAAGAGCTCCAACAAAAGTGGTCAAACCAAACTGGTGCCCGTGTTCCACCTGCACTGTACATGGTTGACTTTTAGATCATGTCTTAAGGTCCTGTAAGGCTGTCAAGAAGCCCCTGATCAATGAGCGACTGAGGTTAGCCCAGTGTCATTGGGCTGAGACACACAAGAACTGGACAGATAGGAAATGGAAAAAGATTCTGTGGTTGATTAGGCTTTATCATCCTCCTGCTAATGTGAGGGTACACAGAAGGCCAGGCCAAGCAGTGTCTCCAGCATGTACAGTACCTACTGTCAAAAATGGTGGAGGCAGTATCCTGGTTTGGGGATGCATGAGTGCTGCTGGAGCACTCCCTGATGATCTGGGAACAGATTCAGACAACCAAACCCAACAAGTCTGTCTGGATCTGGCTAAAGCCTATGGGTCTGTTCCCCACCAGCTCATCTGGTACACACTGAACTTTTCAACATCCCACCATTCATCCAGAGCCTGATAACCACCTACTTCAACAACCTCCAAGTGTGTTACTCCACACTAACAGCAACAACCACAATGTGTGGTATCAACAGCAATAGGAAATAGCAATGGGTTGTTCCATCTCCCCAGTTCTCTTCACAGCAGCATTTCAGGTCATCTCAGTGTGTTGTGTCGGTTAAAGTAGAAAAAGTAAATAAAATAAATATAATAAAATATAAATATAAAATAAAATATCATGATAGTTTAAAAATCATTCAGCTGATTAAAAACAAGCTTTTCTAAAATCTTACTTACAGGTGTGAAATTACTAAGAACTGATGGATCTAAATTGTGTCTCTTCAGAAGGGGTCTGACAATTGCAGTTTTAAGAGAAGTTGGGAAAACACCCGACTGAAGAGAACAGTTACAATATTGAGCAAATCTTCGTCTAAAAAGCCATGAACTGATTTTTTTTTTTTTTTTTTTTTTTTAAGGATGTGGAGATGGGATCTAAGGCACAGGTTGTGGGTTTAAATTGAGGAATCACCTTAGGCAACATCTCAGCATCAACCAGGAAGTCCATGTTAAGGTATTTTATGATCTCAGTCTCCTCTGTTACAGTATAGACGACTACAAAACTACTGATTAATGTCAGTGTAAATGTGAGTATCAGTGATCATCCTGTAGACAGTTAATGGTGATCATTTGTGAGAAGCTCTTACTTCCTTCAAGTCACAGTGATGATCTTTTGTCTCCCTCTTCTGGCAGCGAGAGGAATCAAACCAAATGTTGACAAATAACTTGATGAGACTTGATTGATCTTTATATATTTAAATGTGAGATGTAATGAGTCTGTCAAAATAAGTTGACATGTGTGTAGTCTATTAATATTCTCAGTAGGTTTCTGATGACAACAGAACAAGAAACATCTTTTAAATTTCACTCTGATCTCTGTCACAGTAAATAGACACCTACACGAAAAACTCTTACAACTTGATCAGAAACACTGATCTGTTGGAAAATGTGGACATATAAATGTATCTGGTGTGGTTTCTGGGTATGTCTCTTTCAGACAAGTCTTCACTGTTTGCAAACAGCAGTAATTCTATTTATAGATTGTGTATTTCCCTTGATGAACATAGAGGTTTACTGACCACAGAACAACACAGTAACACATTTTCATTTCCTTTATTTTCAAGCTTTGAACAATATTATGCAGTTTATGACTGTAATCAGATGATAGGAACAAAAATCTGTACACAACACAATGATTTCTGAGTTGAAATCATTGCCAAAGCTCCAGCTGTGATCACTGTTGAATTAATGACATAACCTTTATTCCATCAGAGCGTTGAGTGATAAACATGAAGAAAACACTGAGAAATATTTAAGAGGATTCATAGAAAGATGCTAAGCTGTCATCAGAGTCTCATGAAGAATAGAAACAGGAGCAGAGTTTCACTCTAAACCCTATTTCTTTACACCAATGAAGACAAATCAGATGAAATGTGTTGCTAGTTGTTGTTTTAAGGTGCAGAACCTCTCATTTCAACCATCATGACAGAGTTCTCTGGAGGTTCCAGTGTTTGTGGGACAGCTGAGCCTTCAGCTTTTCTCATCTTTTTTTCTTCCAGGCAAAAACGACGAGAATCCCAATTAACAAGAGAATTATCACAGCTACTGTCAACGCAGATATGATTGACAAGTGACCTGTTCAGAGACACAAACGTCACATGTCAGGGTGAAGCTGTGACAGGAGAGTTTTTATTTTATTTAGTTAGTAAATGTTAATTTCCTAATGTACCACAGTTCATCACTGATCAAAGTTTGATTGGAGGGTTTATCTGTCACTATGGTAGTCTACTTACCCAAACTAGTGGGAGGGGCAGTAGTTGGGTTAATACACAGTGTGTTATCGGTTTCAAACACCCACTCTGATATGTGTGTCCCATTAGGTAAGGTGCAGTTTGTCACACCGTGGTGAGGGCGTCTTGTCTTGGGGTTGTTCTGTCCTGTCATTTCCTGTTTTATTTTGAAAAGTAACGCTCCTCTCGTTTCAGGCCACTTGCCCTTCCTCATGTGTCACAAGTCTGATTGTCTTCCCTGATTCCTGATTGTGTCCACCTGTCCCCTATTTCCCTCCATGTGTTTAAGTAGTCTGTGTTCGCCTTGTCTTGTGCCAGAGTGTTGTCGTCGTCAACCTGTTCTCGTGCCTTGCTTCATGTTTTCAACCAAAGTATTTCCAAGTAAGCCTGTGAATCCTCTCGGAGAGAGAGTTTTGTTTGTTTAGTCTTTTCTTAGTTATTTCCTCAGTTCTGAGGTTTTCCTCCATTCGGAGTGTTTTGTGTTTATTTTGTGATTTGTTTCTTCGATTTGTATTTCCTCCTTTTGGAGAGTTTTTGTTTTCACTGATTAGATTTACGTCCAGGAATTTTTGTGGCCATTTGTTTGTCCCTCTGTGAGGGATCTCTGAGCATTCCAATTAAAGCCCCTTTGTCATCTCTGCATACTGAGTCCTGAGTTCTGCTTCGAGTCCCGGCCTGACACAGTTGATGAATATGAAGCCTATGAATAAACAAAGATAATTATAACAAGAGAAGTTACAAAGATAGTAACTTATATCTGTTAATAATGTCATATTCTTGTCACTTTACTTAGAGCTGACAAATAGCTCTTATGATATTGCATAGCTGTTTATAACTGTGTGCTGTAGGGAGATGAATACATTATTATAACTTTATTACATATACTTATAGCTACAGATATAAAGGACTATAGTAGAAGTCAAAACTCATGATGCATCATTATACACATTTAGCAAAGCAAAGTAGTTATGATGCATCATAAAATGAACAAGTGACTAGGCAGATATTGACATATTTATGATGCACTATTCAGATTAAAATTATAATCATTCATAACAATTGTCATAATGCAACATGAAGTTGGTTATGATTTGTGAATACGTATAGATGGTAATAAATGAGCATTACAATGCTTTATAGACACCTTATAAAACATTATGAATGCTTTCATAGGGCATTATAAATACAACCTTCATAGAAAGTGTTACCGCTCTGTTTATATTTGAATGTGAGATGAGATGAGTCTGTCAAAATAACTTGAGATGTGTGTAGTCTATTAATATTCTTAGTAGGTTTCTGATGACAACAGAAAAAGAAACATCTATTAAATTTCACTCTGATCTCTGTCACAGTAAATAGACACCTACAAAGAAAGATCTCATCTCATCTGCTACCACTTAATCTTGATGCTAACTAGCATGTTTTTGGAGGTGGGAGGAAACTCACACAGACACAGGTAACAGCAACTTATTTTAAAGCTTTTAACAATATTATACAGTTTATGACAGTAATCAGATGATAGGAACATACATCTGTTGTTATTAATCTGGTATTTACGCAACATAATGATTTATAAGTTGAAAAATAAATTTTGAGCCAGTTAATATATTTATATTGATGTAAAACGCAAACTGTGCTTTGACAAAAATGCATGTGTGAAATAAGAGCACCAATAGTCTGCAGCCATTTGTTCCTCCCTGTTTATCTTCGAGAAAAGCTCCTTTGCATTATCCAGAAACAAATAAACAGTAAATGTTTAATGTTACACACATTCAGATGTTGTCAGTCATCATCTTCAGATAAGAGGATGACAACTCAGGGTCTGGTGGTCGGTAACATTACATCAAGAATATCTCATCTCATCTCATTTTCCATACTACTTAATCCTCACTAGGGTCACAGGGGTTGTTGGAGCCTATCCCAGCTGACATTGGATGAGAGGCGTGGTACACCTTGGACAGGGCATCAGCCTATCACAGAGACAAACAACCATTTATTTGCACTGTCAATTTAGGGTCACAGATTAGCCTAACAAGCATGAACATTTGGAGGTGGGAGCCAGAGTACCTGGTGAAAACCCACGCAGACACAGGGAGAACACACAAACTTCATCCAGAAGGGCCTGAGCTGGACACGAACCCGGACCTTCTCGCTGGGAGGCATCAGCGCTATGTGATTACATTTAATTCTTACTTCTCTCTCTGTCTGTTTTTACTTAAGTGACCTTTTAGCCTATGTGAGTTCATAACAAGCTGAAATTAGTTCAGCAGAAGTTCATAGAAAGTTCATAATAAGTGTGATGTTACGTTGTATCTTCTATGTGCAGACTGAAGACCTTTAGTTGTCTAATTTGACTTCAGTTACACTTCCTCTTGATCTTCTCACCTCCTGTCTAAGAAGAAGTAAGACTCAAATGTGGAAAGTTCATGGAAAAGATGCGTGGAGTGGACCGGACATCGGAGACGGCTGTCACCTCGGTATCTGAACAAAAAGAACCCTCAACACTGATTGGTAAGAAAGAACTTTTATTTCATGTCAAAACATCCACAGATCGAGTTCGCCTTAAAGTCCAGTTCGAAAAAATGGGGTCCAACGGCAGCAGAGGTCGATCTCCAGATGAAAACTGTCAGTTTCCTATATGACAAGCAATGAAAAAGAAATATGGTAACAAATCTGTGAAATGTATGTCTAAGTGGAGTAATGAACGTGGTTTCCCAAGTGAAGGCAGTCTGAGCGAGAATCAGTTGAAAAATTGCAAGAGAGTATAGAGAAAGATATAGATGAAAAGTAAAAGCAGAGTGAATGGAAGGAAACTACAAGAGTTTGAGATGACAATGGATGTGTGGAAATTGTGGATGGATAAATGTGAAATCAGGCAGAGAATTGAAGTGAAAGGTAAAGATAAACCGCCAATACACACACCTACACCCAAACATCGGGACATTATCCCATCCTGTCAGAGCTCCCACAGAATGCAAGATGAGTTGGACGTTCACCACATACAATGCAAACCTCACAATGGCACAATTCGCAGGGCAGCTGTTCACATTTGGGGAAAAGACACTATCAAGGGCGTGTCTGTGGCAGGGGACGAGGAAGAGGCAGAGAAAGATGGACTGGCCAAGTGACCGATGCTACAGATGTGGACAGGACTACACTGGACCAGAGATTGCCCGAACTTAGGAAACCGGCAAAAGTGACGGCTCCAGTCTCCTCACTCTGACTGAGATCTGGTCTGACAACTGACACACATACACAATGCTCACCACAAAGAATGAGCCGCTTGCAACTGATACACAGCTTGGTTTATTCAGGAAAGATCTCTTTAGTTAGAACAGAGCCTCCTCACTCCCGAGAGAACTTATGTAACATTAAATAATGATGCTTAATAATGATGCTTATAAGAAAATGCCAACTATTGTTGGGAAAAATATCACCTTTTTGGTGGACTCAGGTGCCACAACATTCTGTAATATGAGCTGAAGAACTGCCATCTTAAACACAGTGGACATGCTGTAAAAGAAAGATGCCTCAGTTCCCGTTTCCTGTTCATGGATGGTGATAATCACTGTCTACAAACATTTGTTTTTGTTTCATAAATGATTGCTTGATGATTATTGTGCTTACTCTGTCACACTCACAGACACACAGCAGAAATTCTATCATGTCTCTGGCTCTCTACCTCATGTTTCTCTAACAAAACCTACGCAGGTGGAAAGTGTGGGCGAGTTCATGAAGAAAGTCACACAAGTATGCGACTACTCTCCTTCCCCCACCAAACCACAGCTCCTCTATTCCTTAAATCAACTAACACATACAGACTTCCCTTTAGTTGGTCAAATGTCATTGCCTCCACTCTGTGCAGCTTGTGGAGCCATCTCGCTGCAGAAGGCCATAAAGCCCCTTGTGCAAACTTCAACCAGGAAGTGTTTTTGGGGGGGGGCATCTTCTGACACCCCAGTGGAAAAAATGTTGTCTCAAGAACGCGTTGAGGCCATTGTTGCCACTACTAAACCCATCACAAAAGAAACAAGTTCTTTCCTTCTTGGGAATGTGTTCTTATTGTCGGCCTTTCATTCCTTTTTTTTATTTTTTTATTTGTATTCATTTGTCTGCATAGTTGAACACCACAGGGTGTCCAACTTTATATGAGGTTGATGCAGTTATATTCTTTCAGCTGAAAGCTTTATTACTTCATGCGTGATTGTGACCATCACCAGCCCTCCCTGAGGACTGTCCTGTTGATCTTTATGAGTGTAGTGACCTTGGTGGCAGGGAGGGCAGTTGCTACACCTCAGTGAATAGAGGGGAGAAAAAATGACAGAAAAGATGTAGAAGGATGGACAGTGGAGGAGAGGCATGTGTGCTAGTAGGAACTATGGAGTGTAGGTTTTCTGTGCTTCCCAAGTCACCTCACTCAAGTATGACTGGTACAGTCATCTCTGGTGAGATGAGAGAGTCCAGGGGGGTAAGGGTGTCCCAATGGAAGGATAGAAGTCTGCCATAGGGCACGTAGTGATAGAGTGAAAACAATAATCCAGCCCTTAATAGCCGGGACTCATCAATTCTTCTTGATGTGATCCAGCACGGGTGGCAGGTGACAACACACATGCATGTGGGCATTCCCTAAATATGAGTGAGACCATTACCAGGGCCCAGAGTCAGGTCAGAAACCCCAGTGCCCGAGAACCTCCACCCCAGTGTTGGGCGCATGGGTGACAGGACCAGAGAACCACTGTAGCCACGTGGCAAGCCACACCCAGCGCAGATGGCGAGCGACGACCAACACCCCCAGGCCGACCAAGCGAGCACAAGCAGGTGCGGGCCAGAGCAGCCCCCCATACCCCCACACCCCCCAGCCACCGCAGCCGTCCACCCACCGCCGCCAACACCCCCCCAAAGACCCCACCCCCCGCCCGCAGGGCAGACCATGGACAACCTCTCCAGCCAAGAGACTCTCCCAGGAGCCCAGCAAAGCCCCCACAGACGGCACCGGCCCAGCGCCAACAGAGACGGGCCATCCGAGCAGGGGGGCCAAGGTGCCGGCCCCATGCCCCTGGCGCACCCAGGCCAGGAGAACCACAGGAAGAGGAACCCCACTCGCCAGGTAGACACCCCAGCCCCCCATCATAGGGAGAGGGGAGCACCAAGCCACCACCTCGAACCAGTCGATACCGGAACAACTGGGTACCCAAGGGAGCCGCCACGAACCCGTCGCCACACAGCACCAGGAGACAAAGCCAGGCCAAGAGGACACCAGAGAACCTAGGTAGATACCCCTACCAACCGCCGTGGGGCACAGACTGCCAGCCCAAGATCCCCCTGCTAGCGGAGAGACCAGGCCCCCCAATGCCGTGCCAATGGATAATGAAAAGTGACAGTGTCCCTATTACTGTGCTTCCTCAGTCCTGATGAGGAAGAAAAGCCCCTACACCGTGACCCAGTGACCCTGGATGTGGTATGGTGCATTAAGACAAAGGGCAATTAAAAAGGTGGTATAGGAGGTATAGGAGGTGCATTAAAAACTTGGGATGGGTGTGTGTGGTGTACCTAGGCCTTTCATTCCTAACTTTCAGGCATGGAGAGGTATCTCTTGTAATGTGTGAATGTGTTCGTGCATTTTCATTCATTTCCAGGATCAGAAGCTCTGAAAAAATTATGTGTTTATTACTTTTTATCTTTCAGACACAACAAGATTTAGCGACATCTTCCACTTGCCAAATGGAGGATGTGCAACATGTGAGCTGTGATCACTGTTGATATACTGATGTAACCTTTATTCCATCAGAGTGTTCAGTGATAAAAAATGAAGAAAACACTGAGAAATATTTAAGAGGATTCATAGAAAGATGCTAAGCTGTCATTTAGGTCTCATGAAGAATAGAAACAGGAGCAGAGTTTCACTCTAAACCTATTTTCTTACACCCAATGAAGACAAATCAGATGAAATGTGTCGCTAGTTGTTTTTTAAGGTGCAGAATCTCTCATTTCACCATCATGACAGAGTTCTCTGAGAGCTTCAGTGTTTTGTGGGACAACTGAGCCTTCAGCTTTTCCTCGTCTTTTTTTCTTCCAGGCAAAAACGACGAGAATCCCAATTACCAAGAGAATTATCACAGCTACTGTCACCGCAGATATGATGACATGTGACCTGTTTCAGAGAAACAAACGTCACATGTCAGGGTGAAGCTGTGACAGGAGAGTTTTGATTTTATTTAGTTAGTAAAGTTTAATTTACGAATGTACCATAGTTCATCACTGATGACAGTTTGATGTAGGGTTATATTTGACACTATGGTAGTTTACTTACCCAAACTAGTGGGAGGGGCAGTAGTTGGAGCAGTGGTAGGGGCAGTAGTTGGAGCAGTTGTAGGGGCAGTAGTTGGGTTGATACACAGTTGTGTTATTGGCTTCAAACACCCACTCTGATATTTTGGTGTCCCATTAGGTAAGGTGCAGTTGATGAATATGAAGCCTATGAACACACAAAGATCATTTATTGACTGATGTTATGACCCAACATGATTACTAAGTTATTTCTCATCATGTTGTCACTTCACCACAGGTAGAGATCCTCTCTCCTCTGGAACACTACTGATGTGATTCCTGACTGAACAGACCAGATGTCCTGAGACGTCTTGTTTTCAGAGTGATGACGTTAGTCTCATTATTTCCCAGGGAGGAACTCAGCGTCTGTCACTGAGTGTCCATCCAGAGTCCAGCTGTACTGAGGACTGTCCCCTCCATCAGAGGAGCAGGACACCCTCTTCTCTCCATGGGACAGACACTCAGAGACCAGATGGACAGAGGACACTGGAGCTGAGAGAAACACACACAGATGTCTTTTGATAACAAGGTAATTATCCAGAAATCCAGTAATTATACAGAAACATGCAGAATATAAAGTATATTATTAAGACTTTGACTGTAACAGTAATGAAGGAGGATTCAGTTCAGGACTGTTATATTTGTTTTCACTAGTGAACCTAAAAACTGGTAAGTGAGTGCAAGATATCTTTGTTTGTAAACAAATCAATTCAAATTGACATTTAGATCTGTAAATATGACTTAATTTCTCAGGAGTAGAAAAAAAGTATTTTACCTTCAACAAACAACTGTAGAGTCTGTTCTTGTAATTCTTTTCCATTTGAGTTAAAGATTATCAGATTATATTGACCACTGTCACTCCTGCTCAGGTCATTGATCCTAAATGTTCCATCACTGGGACTAAAGACATATCTGTCTTTTATCAAATTAGTTATGATAATTTTGTTTCTCCATCTTAATATTACTGATGATCCCTTTTTCACATCACATCTATGTATTTCTGAGCCGTTGTCCATCAGTCTGATGACCACAGTTCCTCCCAAAGCTCCATAACACTGAGCTCCACTCTGTCTGCCATCACAGTAATTTTCTCCACCTGTGAATTAAAACATTGAGAGTATTTCATTTCTACCACTATGAAGCATAATTGTTGCCATATTTTTTAGTCACATGTATTGACCTAAAACAGACTTAGTGGATTTTTCTCTCTCAGACTAAACAGTCAATCAAACATGTATTTCTGCTGCTGAGCATTTCACAGGTCAGTGGCTGGAAAACTGCTGTGATTCATTTAACAACATTAATCTGTTAAACAGAGTTTTTACAATAGTTGAATTCAACCAGTAATTACAGACCTGTGTGTGTCAAACTGAGTTAAACCCACCAAATTATCTGTTGGTTCATTTTATGAATAAATGTGAATAAAATGATTAATAATGTAGAATAATTTGAAGCAGTAGTGCAGCCAATAAAACTAAGAGATGTGAATATGTCACTGTTATGACCCAGGGTCATTGTGTAATATTTGTTTTTGGATGTATGACTTGTCTGTGCTGTTTTTTTTTTTCCCTTTTCCATGTGCTGTTCCTCCCTGCCTGAGGGTGGTGCCACCTCTGTTGGTCTCCAGGTGCTGGCTGGCAATTGGTGAAGGGGCGGGAGGAAACCCTATAAAATGGCCGTCGTTTTGGAGTTCTTCCTCTCCTCTTGACCCTCCTCCCAACTGAACCAGGCATTTGTGTGTGATTTGGCAATTTGTATTTGTTAGCAGACCAGGTAGTAGTAAGGGTGAGTAGCTCTTTTTGGTTGGGACCTTTTTTCTCCTGTTTATTTTTATAGGGAGTCAGGTTACAAACCTGTATTTTGATTTCCTTTATTTTTGATTAGGTAAGTCAGCTTGGGGGCACAGTGTTTTTTTTTGTTTGTTGTTTTGGGCCATGCTCACCCTGAAGCCTATCACTACCATTGTTGATTAAATAAATAATTATTTGTTGGTCTGCAGCTCTGTTGTATGGTCTTCCTTGGGAGTGGGAGAGAGAGGGGGGCGTCCTTTCCATGTTACATTCGGTTCCCCTAGGTCGGACGTAACATGAATGGGGGCTCGTCGTTCTTTCTCTGTTTCGTTGTGTAAAGTGAATTGACCTTTTCTCTCTCGTGGTCTCTGCTTGTCTGTTTGGCAGTTTTCTTTTGTGGTGGGGGCAGATGTGTAAGTGGAATGGAGTTCAAATTGGAGGAGTTTGTGGCTAATCCAACCGCAGAGGTTTTAAGAAGGTGTAAAAAGGCTGATTTGGGCCTTATTGCCAGTTCGTTTGAGGTGCATGTGCCAACTGGTGCAAAGAAGGAGGAGATACATGATCTACTCTATGTGAAGCTGAGTGAGAGGGGATTAATCGGCGGGCCAGCTCCCATGGTCGGAGCTGAGCCAGGTGATCTTGCAGGTGTTTCTGCCCCACTCCCAACCGCCCAGGCCCAAGCTGGCATGAATGCAGAGGAGCTGAGGCTCACCCTGCATATAAAGGAGGTTGAGTTGAGACAGCGGGAGCTGGAGGTGGAGACTATGCACCTTAGAGTAAGGGCTCTGGAGTTAGAGCGGGGAACTGCTGTAACTGCCAGCCCTGTACCCACGCAGACACCACGCCCAGTCCCCATGACAGCTTTGATGTGAGCAGGCACATTGCACTAGTTCCTCCATTCAGGGAATCTGAAGTCGATTCATATTTTAGTGCATTTGAACGCATCGCTGCTACACTACATTGGCCAAAGAGTGTGTGGCCTCTGCTACTTCAGTGTAAGCTAGTTGGGAAAGCACAGGAAGTGTGCAACTCCTTGTCTATTGAAGACAGCCTCAATTATGACTCAGTGAAAGCCACTGTCCTTAGAGCCTATGAATTGGTACCAAGGCATATAGACAAAAATTCAGGAACTGTGGAAAAACTGCCAACCAGACACATGTTGAGTTTGCGAGGGAGAAGAGTGCTCTGTTTGACAAGTGGTGTCAGGCCAGTAAGGTAACTACTTTTGATCATTTGAGGGAGCTCATTTTGCTGGAGGAATTTAAAAACCGGTTACCTGAGAAAATTGTCATTTATCATGAATGAGCAAAAAGTCACCTCACTCACTGATGCTGCTGTGCTTGCTGATGAATTTTTGTTAACACACAAAAGTGTTTTTTCTTCCCCCAGTGTGCCGTGAACCAGTCCCCAGTGGCCGGAGCCCTAGACCACTCAAAAACTCCCGTCGTAACGCCACTGCTGCTTCTGGTGACACTGAGAGACGAGAGTGTTTCTACTGCCATGAGCAGGGTCACCTCATTGCGGTCTGTCCCACTCTTCGAAGAAAAGACCAATCTAAGAATGTCAAATCACCATCCCCTATCAGTTTCATACACACCAAGCCACATCACCAGCAACAATGGGATGTAGTAGATGGAATTGATGAGGATTTCAAACCATTTGTAACTCAAGGGTCTGTTTCTCTTGAGGGAGTAGATAAACCAGTTCCCTATCACTATCCTTCGGGACACCGGTGCAAAACAGTCCCTTATGTGTGAAGGCATTCTTCCCTTTTCAGCTCAGTCATACTATGGTTCTGACATCATAGCATGGGGGGTTAAGCTAAGTGCTGCTCCCCATTGCATATCATTCAGCTCACCTCCAAGATTGTGTCAGGCAAATTCAAAGTCGCTGTGAGACCCCAGCTGCCAATAGTTGGTATTGATCTGATCCTTGGCAATGATTTGGCAGGTGGTAAGGTTTTTCCATCCCCAGAGGTAACTGAAAACCCAGTAACAGATTTGTGCGTTTCCAGCTCTGCTGCACCCGGTTCACCTCCTTTATTTCCTGTGTGTGTTGTAACCCGTGCTCAGGCCCGAAACATGGAGACTTGGTGGATCTCAGTGACTCTTTTATGTCCTCTGACCCCACAGATTCTCTCTCAGATGCTAAAGAGAATGTTGTTGTTGAGCTCCAGCCAGATGTTGAAACTCTCACACTTTCAAATAGACAGAGAACAACTAATCAAAGCACAGAAAACTGATCCCACTTTGTCTCCATGTTTCTCTCCTGCAACAGATCCAAAATGTGATAAGTCTGGGTCCTACCTGATAGCTGATGGAGTTTCTGATGCGCCGCTGGTCCCCTCATCCTGGTCCAGCATATGAGTCTGTGACTCAGGTTGTAGTGCCACAGCAGTTTCGTTCCCAGGTGCTAGGTTGGCTCATGACCATAGCATGTCCGGTCATTTAGGTATCAGAAAAACCTACAACCGTATCCTCCGTTATTTCTTTGGCCAGGGCTTAAGTCAGATGTTGCGAAGTTTTGCCGTTCATGCCACACATGTCAGGTCTCAGGAAAACCCAATCAAGTAATCCCTGTAGCTCCATTAAAGCCAATCCCTAGTGTTGGAGAGCCATTCGAACATGTCATCGTGGACTGCGTGGGTCCTCTGCCAAAAACAAAGTCTGGAAATCAGTACATCCTCACTGTGATGGTGCCGCGACCCGTTACCCTGAGGGTGTCCCGTTGCGCCCCTTAAAAGCGCGCGCCATGTAAAAGCGCTCGTCAAGTTTTTTTCCACATTCGGCCTTCCAAGGCGCATCCAAAGTGACCAGGGATCGAATTTCATGTCAAAAATTTTCGCCCAGGTCATGTCAGAGCTAAACGTGAAACACCACACTTCCAGCGCCTATCATCCTGAAAGTCAGGGTGCGTTAGAGCGCTTTCATCAAACTCTGAAAGCTATGCTCCGCAAATATTGTACCGAGAACAATCGTGAGTGGGATGAGGGACTGCCCCTGTTGTTGTTCGCTGTGAGGGAAACGTTGCAGGAAGCGTTAGGTTTTTAGCCCAGCCGATTTGGTGTTTGGCCACACCGTGCGCGGCCCTCTCCGTCTGTTGCGAGAGAAAGTTCTCTCAAACAAAACTAGTTCAAGTGAAAACATCCTTGACTACGTTAGTTCCTTTAGGGAGAGATTGCATCACGCTTGTGATTTGGCCCGTGATTCACTCTCCACTGCTCAGTCCAAAATGAAAACGCGTTTTGACCAAAGTCTGTTGCGCGGACCTTCGCCCCTGGTGAGCGCGTACTAGTTTCTCCTACCTCTTGCTGGTTCTGGTCTACAGGCAAAGTTCTGTGGTCCATATGTGGTTGACCGGAAGCTCAGCGAGACCGATTATGTAATCCACACTCCCGATCGCAGAAAGAAGACTCGCGTGTGCCACATTAACATGCTGAAGTCTTATGTTGACCGTGAGAAGAGTGTTCCACCTCCCATGGTTACGCCTGTTGCCGCAGTGTCTGTTGCACAGCCTCCATACGATCCCTGTGATGACGGGCTAAGTGACAGACACAGCTCCTTTGCCTGCGCGCGCCTGAGAAACTCCGAAATCCTGTCAAATCTAGAGACCCATTTGGCGCACCTGTCTGACTCTGCCAGATCTGATATTGGCAAACTGGTAAAAAGTTACCCAACCCTATTTGGCGACATCCCCACTCAAACTACGGTGTTATGTCATGATATTGATGTGGGAGATCACCCCCCGATAAAACAGCACACCTACAGGGTGCCTCCAGCAAAACGTGCCATCATGCGACAAGAAGCATCATACCTTGTTGAAAATGGTTTTGCTGTGCCGAGTACTAGTCCATGGAGCTCTCCCTCGCTCCTGGTTCCTAAATCTGACCAAACTCCCCGTTTCTGTAATGATTTCCGTAAGGTAAATGCCGTGACTAAACCAGACTCCTTTCCACTTCCTCGCATGGAGGACTGCGTCGATCGGGTGGGTTCAGCTAAATATGTCAGTAAGTTAGATCTTCTAAAAGGATATTGGCAGGTCCCCCTGAGCCCACGCGCCTCTGAGATAAGTGCGTTTGTCACCCCCCGACCATTTTCTTACAGTACACTGTTATGCCCTTTGGTCTGAGAAACGCCCCAGCCACTTTCCAGAGGCTCATGAGCACAGTTCTTTGCGGGGTGAGAAACTGTGAGGTTTATTTGGATGACATTGTGGCCTATTCATCCAACTGGACTGAACATGTGAAAACCCTTTCGGAGATTTTTGAACGTTTTGTGTAAAGCTTCCTTAACTCTCAATCTGGCCAAATGTGAGTTTGGGAAGGCTGTTCTTACCTATCTAGGTAAGATAGTCGGACAAGGATGTGTCTGTCCCGTGACTGCCAAGGTGCAGGCCATCGTAGATTTTCCAGCCCCCCGAACGCGCCGTGAGCTCCGGCGTTTTCTGGGTATGGCTGGATATTACCGTGGGTTTTGTAAAAACTTCTCAGATGTAGTGGCTCCACTGACAAGTTTAGCGAGCCCCAAAGTTCCCTTCCAGTGGTCAGAGGAATGTCAGTTTTCTTTTGAGGCCGCTGAAGCTCTCCTCTGTAGTGCGCCTGTACTTGCCGCCCCAGATTTCGGGCATCCCTTCAAACTGGAGGTGGATGCCAGTGCACTTGGCGTCGGTGCAGTGCTTTTCCAGGAAGATGGGCGTGGCATTGACCATCCCATATCCTACTTTCCAAAAAGCTCAAAAAGCACCAACTGCACTACAGCACGATCGAAAAAGAGGCTTTAGCCTTACTGTTAGCGTTGCAACACTTTGAAGTGTACCTTGGGTCTAATGCTGAGCCAACCGTTGTTTTCTCTGACCACAATCCGCTCGTGTTCCTCAATAGGATGCAGAATAGCAATCAGTGCCTCATGCGCTGGTCCTTGTTGCTCCAGGACTTTAATGTAAACATTCGGTATAAAAAGGGGTTAGACAATGTCATGGCCGATGCGCTGTCCAGGACTTAGTGCATCAAACATGTCCTGTGGGGAGGAAATGTTTGTTCTTAGATGGGGGGGTGTTATGACCCAGGGTCATTGTGTAATATTTGTTTTTGGATGTATGACTTGTCTGTGCTGTTTTTTTTTTTCCCTTTTCCATGTGCTGTTCCTCCCTGCCTGAGGGTGGTGCCACCTCTGTTGGTCTCCAGGTGCTGGCTGGCAATGGGTGAATGGGCGGGAGGAAACCCTATAAAATGGCCGTCGTTTTGGAGTTCTTCCTCTCCTCTTGACCCTCCTCCCAACTGAACCAGGCATTTGTGTGTGATTTGGCAATTTGTATTTGTTAGCAGACCAGGTAGTAGTAAGGGTGAGTAGCTCTTTTGGTTGGGACCTTTTTTCTCCTGTTTATTTTTATAGGGAGTCAGGTTAGAAACCTGTATTTTGATTTCCTTTATTTTTGATTAGGTAAGTCAGCTTGGGGCACAGTGTTTTTTTTGTTTGTTGTTTTGGGCCATGCTCACCCTGAAGCCTATCACTACCATTGTTGATTAAATAAATAATTATTTGTTGGTCTGCAGCTCTGTTGTATGGTCTTCCTTGGGAGGGGGAGAGAGAGGGGGGCGTCCTTTCCATGTTACATTCGGTTCCCCTAGGTCGGACGTAACAGTCACTCAGAGTGGGTAGGCAGTATGTAGCTACAAGGAAGTGTTGGAACAAGGACATATAAGGCATTATATCTGTCACTGGTTTTGTTCTTCAGGTTTACTCAACAAAGTTACAGAGGCTCAAGGCCACATGAAGCACCATGCAACAGCAGAGTTACACAAATATAATTTATCATCCTTAGTTGGTCTCTGATATATGACTATTGTTTATTGTCCTTCCTCCAAAGTGTAAATCTCTCAGTTGTGACTTTCTCCAAACTAGAAAGAATTCACTGAGACCATGTCTGTGTCACAACCCCAAAGACACAAAGCATCAATCTTAATCTTTTCTCTGTAGATATTTTGGGAGACAAGCTGTCTTCACTTTGTGGAAAGTTACAAACTAAAGCCGTGTGTATAAAAGACTATCATGTCATCTTCATTGTCCTCAATCAAACTGTTTAATAAACGTGTGAGACTTTCAAACCTCCTTTCAGAACCAGTTAACAAGAAGTTTAACATTTCACTCATCCACTAAACCATCTTTAGAAACCTGAATAAAGTACCACGTCAATATCTCACCATGAGAGACTCCAAGTATCATCAGCATCAGTCCAACCACAGCTTCCATGTCTCCTCTCTCTTCACACTCTGTTCAGTCACTCAGCAGCTTTCAAACTTTATCTAATTCCTCCCAAAGTCAAACCTATGTACCCTGCTCTCAACAGAAAGCAGTGTGTTGTGGTAGTGATCAGCCTCAGAGGAGAGTGTGTGAAATGTGCACAACGTTGTTTCTAGCTTCTCGTTATATGAAGAAAAAAGAAGGGAAGCAGTATCAACTTTCTTCCTTTTTTAGCCTCAATTCAACAAGTGTGTTTTTCTGTGTGATGAACTAAATGAAACATTCTCCTTCTGAGACTGACACCTGATATTTCTAAGACACCATCATGAAGGTGTATCAAACTGAGTTGTTATTATTACTCAGTTTAATTGTACTTTTAACTACAGTCATGTGTCTATTGTCTCATCTGTGTCAAACATAAATCTTCTACCTCTTTTAGTCTTCAATACAAAAAGTGGGCTTTTATGTGTGAAGTGGAAGAGAAGGCAATATCCCTCATTGTGACACTGACAGCTAACATTTCTAAGACATCAGCATACATCCTACACTGAACAGTCTGAAACGTCTCCTTTTACTGATCACCTTCACAAGAAGAGGTTTTACAAACACTGAACACAGAGAGGCAACAAAAAGGAAGTGAACATAACTCATCAAAAAAAGAAACCTCACAGTATTTTCAACATCCAAACAACCTGACACCACTAACAACATGGTTGACAAGACAGATACTACAAAAAACATTTATCCATCCAACAAAGTTATAGTCGACCATTAAACTGGATCTTTTGATAGTCAACATGTAGACTAAATATTTTTTACTGTGAGGAAACAGATATAAAGTCTCCATTTCTATCACAATGGAAAGCTGTCAACTGGAAATATATCATCATTTCAACTCTTTGAAATGATCTTCTCTTTCTTTGTGTTTTTATGTATCTTTTTATTTGTTTTTTTTCCTTTTTCTATGTCGGGACGGCCACATAAAAATGTTTTTAACTCGTGTCAAGATATGAAGTCAACAGCACAGCCTTTATGAACCAGTAGAGGGAAACCTCTGACCTGCTAATAGGAGCCAAGATGTTTTATTCAAAGTCAAGTTAATCTTCAGCAGTCATGAAATGTACAATTTTTAACCATAGATAGAGGTCCCACAGTTGGACCTAAGGCTGATCCATTACTGACACAGGCCAGGAAAGGAAATCTTCATGACTGCACATGGGCAAAGGAATAAACTCAACTGCAGTCCTTACAGTCCTGTGGCCTATCCACAACAGAACCAATGACAGTATGCAGACAGGAAGTTGGTCTCGTACAACACAATCAAACTCAACTAGTGTATAAAATTATGAAGCATTTGATTTAAATTATTAACAACCCAAAAACAGATCCATATTCCAGTACTCGCAAATAAACATTTACATTGAAGAAACACAGTATTGTGAGGAACACTGTTCACAGCTGACTGACAAACACAAATAATCGATCTTGTTAATACACAAAAACTCTAAATAAATATTAGATAAATATATGGCTAGAATTTTTCATAAATATTTCATATCATATATTTTCTTTGAGAAAAGATTCATGCTCAATCTTAGAATCTGGCAGTGTCTTAATATATATAAATCTGTGGATGTATTTAACAGAATCTGAGTTAATCAAAGACAAAAACAACAAGTGCTGGTTTTCAGTAGAGAAAAAGAACAAAAAAGTAGAGATAGAAAAAACATCTCACCATGAGAGACTCCAAGTAGAATCAACAACAGTCCAAACACAACTTTCATGTCTCCTCTCAGTTCAGCCTCTGTTGAGTCAGTCTGCAGCTCTATAGCTCTATCATAATGGTTTTGTATGCTGAGAACAGGAAATTCAGTGGTAACAACTTGACTTTCCTTTTACAGACATCATCTGAGCCTTCTGACATGATGAATGAGAGCGAAGGATTCTTCATTTAGAGTTGGACTAAAAGCTTTATCAGCATTATGTGTGGAGTCATTTGGCCTCAAAAGAAAAATAAATGTTAAAATAAATCATAATATAATCCTATGTTTAAGTTCTTCCTGTAGTTACATTTAGTGGCCATACACATTACATACTGTACACCATAGGTCTTCAACACAGAGTATGCAACCCCTAGGGGATTTGTGGAGGTACTGCAAGGGAGTTCGCAAAATCTTTGGTTGATTTGAAGTTTTTATATATATATTATTTAAATTTTCCCCCACAAATTTAAATTTATTTAAATACATATTAGCATGAATCCAACATATTTTAGTAAAGGAATAAATGGAAGATGTTACCTTTCAATCAGCATTCCACTCATACGGGAGCTGTCTCAACAGTGCACTGTTTCACACAGAGCGCCTACTATTGTGCCCCAGCCACTCAAACGACCAAGCAAGCAGGACAAGTGTCCTGCTTCGACCGACCACTGGCAATCAGTCAGCACGCAAACACACAGAGCAGCGATCTGATGTAAACATCAGTATTAACTGTATGAACTTCATCAGCAGATCTCCGTTAAACGGTGGTGTGGTGTAATGAACTGCTGTGAAACCTGTAGCTTGGTGAACACAGGTGTGTCTGTGTGGATGAGAGGGGCTGTTTTGGTCAGACAGGTGTTAATGAGAGAGACTCTGGTGATGAAGTTTATTACACTTAATACCGATGTTTACATTTGATCACTGCTGCTGCTGCCTCGACATGTCTTTCCAAGGCTGCGAAACTCATGTTTTGCTCCTCACAGATAGAGTGGACACCTTCACACAAAAAACTTGACCTCTGGCATTGCTGCATCAGTTGAGGGAACTGCGACAAGTGGCAGTAGTAGAATCCTGTGTTGCAGCTCAATCTACCCTCAACTGCTTGTCCACCTCAGAAGCGGCTTCCTGCATTAAGATCACATCTTTCAATGTAATCTTATCCTCCAAAACTACTTCATGTGTGACCAAGACAATTTTACTCAACTTTTCAGCTCCTGTCACTGCTATTGCAGCTTCATCAGCCGCTTTATTACCCTGAGTGACTCTTGACACATCCTTCTTATGTGCTGCACATTTAGCTATTGCTATTTCTTTAGGTTCCATCATAGCATGGAGAAGTTTCATTATCTGAGTGTGATGCTGTATTGGAGAACCATCTGTTTTCTTAAACCCTCGATTTTTACCCACTGATCCAAACAAATAACACACATTATGAGCCTATGCAGAATCTGAATAGAAGACAAGCTTCAGTTAACCCCACCAATGCAGCTGATGCAGGCTGTGGTACCACCTTCGCTTTCTCAACAACAAATCCTGTTCCCTGGACTTTTACCACCTCATAACCAGCACTCAACTTATCCTCCCACACGGTAACAGGACACTGGACTGATGAGTTCCCAGTCTGCCTCACACTGACTTTAGCCTTGAGCATTTCTCTGCTTCATGAACGCCATCACGTAGTTCACCATCCTCTGGAGTTGGTAAACTCTCAGCTGAATTTACTGTAACACACCTCATTAATGTGACATCTTCCTGTTCTAAATTATAGTCTCTAAGTCTAGGCATAGTCAACGTATACTTGTGTAACACCCTTTAGTTACACACACAGAGTAATCCATAATATTTCCAGTTTAACTATGTTGAGCAATACAGTCTGAATGGGTTTTTGGTTGTTGTAGTTTCTTGTTTTCACCAGCAGGGTGCGCAATTTCACTCACATAAGCACTACGCGCTCTTTGCTGCCGTTTTTGTTCTGCTGGTGTAACCGGCTAGTTTTTACCTCTGCGTTGTGTGATGAGGATTAATGGGCCCAGACCAGGATTTCTTTGGAGGAGGCAGTCTCCGTTTATTTTCTGACGAAAGTATAAATGAAAACAAAATCCTCCCATCAGTCACGAACAACATGAGCTCCTACACGCATTAAAGGACAGAAATATGTTAGCTTTAAGCTAGCGAGCGAACTTTAACAGTATAGCTTTAGCACATAGCTAAAACACATAAATCTCTGTGACTACTGTGTCGCTTTACCTCTCCAGAGCACAACAGGAAAAGGGGAGAGGTAAAGGCGGGAGACACATTTATAGGGGAGGGAACCCCTGAAAATAAACGTAGGGGTACAGTAGCTCAGTTTTAAAGGTTCCACATAACAACTTAGGAGGACAAACATGTCAGGTAAGAACAATTTAAAGTGAAACGGATTTTGTGTAATTATAATACTGTATACTGTACAGTACTGTATATTTGACCCTGTTACATTTACCCTCCTAGAATTACACAAAATTCTGGGTTGCAAAACAAACCACATTTACAAACACACTGGCCATTGAGAAAACACACACACAATATAACCAAATGAACCAGCAAAATGAGCTTCCTATCTAAAGGATAAGAGAATTAGAGATCTGCCTGGCGCCTAGCAAGAGCTCATAATACTCAATAGACAACGTGAGGTGCCTTATACACCACACATACTCAGGCCAAACAATGTGTGTAAATGAGACAAGAGGGGAAAAAAAAAACAGTTTTACACAGCAGCATAGTACTACCACGACATAGAGAGTGGCCTAAGAACACACCCCAAAAAGGAACACATGTAGTAAGTCACTCTGACCCATAAATCTCACACATGAATAACAGCATGGGAGCTTGGCTCAACCCCTAGAATGGACTCAAGTTGTGTCATGGACTCAATCAAACGACACACTGGCCTAATGACTCTGCCAAATCGTGAGGTAAGTCGGCTATCTACATCTGATGCCTGAGGTAGATTGGAAGGGCAGGTGATGGTTGCAGTGGGGGAGGAGGGACAGATGTTGGGGAATCCACAGCGGTGACAGGAGCATCAGAAGCAGGGGAGGGCACCTCAGAGGGAGTGGTGGCCAGTCTGAATCAAGGGACTCATCAATGGAGGACTGCTAACGGACCCATGAGGCGGTGCGGCCATCATCCCAGTTGTCAACACCTGAGAGGGAACCAGCAATGGATGGCTCACCTGTTGCAGCTGCAGTTTCCAATCCAGACATCCCAGCCTTGTCAGATGTAGGAGGGGCATTGGTCACGCTAGAGGCAGGCATGGTCACAGGAGCAGCTTTACCATCCAAGGCTACATCCAGGGGCAGGAAGTTGACTTGGAGCAGTAGGTTCCGGTGAACAACACGTTCATTTCCCTCCTGATCCCTGATCTTGTAGATATGCAGTGCAGGTTTCGAGGCCACCACGGTGTAAACAACAGGCACCCACTTGTCGGAAAGCTTACATTTTCCCCTGACACCTTTGTTTGCCAGCAGCACCTGGTCACCGAGAGACAGCGCCTGACCTTTGACCCGTTTGTTGTACTGGTCACGCTGATGTCTTTGCTCAGCTGTGCAGTTCTTCTGAGCCAGTTCCATGGCACAATGCAGGTCTTCCATAAGAGATTTCACGTAGGCATCGTAGTCACACACAGTCACATCATGTAGCACGTTCTTGAAGAGGAGGTCAACCGGCAGTCTAAGGACCCTCCCAAACATCAGATAGAAAGGTGCGAACCCGGTGGTCTCATGAACAGTGCAGTTGTATACGAAGGTCATAGTCTGGATCATCTGTGGCCATTTTTGTTTGGATCGAAGGGGCAGAGATCTCAACATGTTGCCTAGGGTGCGGTTAAATCTCTCTGTACCTCCATTACCCATAGGATGATATGGCGAGGTGGGATTTGTCAACTCCTGAAAGCTTCAAGAGCTCAGCAATCAGCTCACTTTCAAAATTTGCCCCCTGGTCGGAATGGAGGCGCTGAGGGAAGCCATAAATACAGAAAAAGCTGTCCCACAGCTTCTTGGCTACCCTCTTGGCGGTCTGGTCTTGACAGGGAAAAGCATGTGCCAGCTTTGTGAAGTGATCAGTGATCACAAGAACATCCACAGACTTGTTGTTACTGTCTTCAGCTGACCAGAAGTCTACACACACAAGTTCCAGAGGAGCGGAGGTCTTAATGCTCTCCAGTGGGGCTCTTGCAGAAGGCTCAGGAGTCTTGCTGAGGACACATCTGTGGCAGCTCTTTACATGATTGCGGACATCCTTCTCCATATCATACCAGAAGAAACGCTGGCGAGCCAGAGAAAGTGTGCGGGGCTGACCTTGATGACCAGCCTGATCATGAACACCAGACAATGCATCTGCCTTTAAGGTCTCAGGTACAACAAACTGAAACCTCTTCTGTTTGGTCAAGGAGTCCTTTGTGACTCTATAGAGGATGTTGTTCAGGAGTGTCAGTTTATCCCACTGCTTAAGGAGTCTCAGAGTTGGCTGACTCTCATTGCAGCGTTCACGTATGGAGGGCCTGCGTTTCCTGTCGACATAGTGAGCAACTCTTGAGATGACTGGGTCCTGTTGCTGGTGTAACTGAAGGTCAGTGAGGGACAGGGAAGGCAACATGTCCTGGCCAGGAGGTTCCAAGGTGGTGAGGTGGTCAGCAAGAGAGGTTGCACGCTGCCTAGGAGGAGAGTCCCACTCATCCAGAGAGGAGAGAAGAGAGGAGACATCATCTTCAGAGAGGGAACAATCAATTGCAGCAGAGGTAGAGGGACCTCCCAGTGACTGTGGCTGGCAGGTGAGGCGGAAGGTGTCCTGCACAGATCCATCATTGACATTAGAGGCCTGGTTCAGCAGCCCAGAGTAAGGTTCACACAGCAACCGCTCCCTCAAAGGCCTCACAAAGGGGTCCCTACTGAGAGCATCCGCCACCACATTCAATCTGCCGGGAATGTGTTTGATCTCGAAGGAATATGGAGCCAGTTTAGAGACCCAACGCTGCTCACAGGCATCAAGCTTCGGCTTGGTCAAGATGTACGTGAGAGGATTGTTGTCTGACCAGACAGTGAATTTGTGGCCCTTGAGCCAGTGGCTGAATTTATCACAAACTGCCCACTTAAGAGCCAAGAACTCTAGCCTGTGAGCGGGATAGTTGGCTTGACTGCGACTGAGAGATTTGCTTGCAAAAGCGATGGGTCTTGCTTTCTCATCACCAGCCGGCACCTGGGACAGCACAGCACCCAGACCATCAAGGGAAGCATCGGTGGAGAGGATGAAAGGCCTATCAAAGTCTGGATGTGCCAGCACCACACTATTGAGGAGTGCGCTTTTCAGATCTTCAAACGCCTTCTCACAGGCAGGAGTCCAATCCTGAGGAGTCAGTTCTCGGAAGGTGCCAGCTCTCCGCCGACCAAAAGAGCCTTTAGCTCTCCTCTTCTGTCCTGCTGTCAAGGTGTAGAGCGGCTTTGCGATGGAAGAGCAGCCAGGAATGAAATGTTGATAATACAACACCATGCCAAGGAAAGATTTGACCTTCCGTTGAGTGCAGTCGTCATCATTCATGAGGTCCCCCTTGCTGAAAGCCGAGATGACCTTCACTTTCTCCTGGTCAACTGCGACACCGCTGCTGTCCACCATGTGGCCAAGAAACCTCACAGACTTTTGAAGAAAGTGGCACTTCTTCTGTGCCAACTACAGGTTGTTGGTTCTGAGACGTGAGAAGACTGTCTCCAGTTGTTTCAGGTGTTCCTCTTCAGATGGAGCAAAGACAAGTAGGTCATCCAGATAACAGAGGAGACTGGAGAAGTTCAAGTCGCCGAAAACACTCATCATCATCCGCATAAAGGATGCGGGACTGTTGCACAGGCCTTGGGGAAGCCTGTTGTACTCGTACAGGCCTAAGGGTATGGTAAAGGCCGTGTACCGCCTGTCAGACTCATGGAGGGGGATGTTATAGAACCCAGATGTGAGATCCATGGTGCTGAAAAAGGCGTTTCCACCAAGGGCGGCAAGGCAGTCGGCTTGGTGGGGCAGCGGGTGGGCATCCTTGACAGTCTTGGCATTAAGCCAGCGAAAGTCAGTGCAGATCCTCAGGTCTCCTGACTTCTTCCAGACCAGGACCAGCGGCGAAGCATATTCACTGACTGACTTACTGATGATACCTTTCAACTCCATCTCAGACAGCACCTCTCTTAGTTTATGGTAGTGAGCTGGAGGGACACGTCGATAGGGTAACCGGAAGGGGCGATCATCAGTAAGGTGAATACGATGGACAAACTCCTTTGCCTCCCCACAGTCCAGTTTGTCCTTGGAGAAGACATCCTGATAGGTGATCACAAGATCAGCCAGCCGCTGTTTCCAGTCATCGGACACCTCACAGCCTTCAAGGTTGATATCTGCCAATCCACAGTCCTTAAGCCGTTGAGAGGGGGCAGAGGAGGGATCCGAGTTGGGGATAGGGTCAGCTGCCTGATCAGCTTGTGGCCTGCTCACACCCTGAGAGATGGGAAGATCCTCCACAGCAACACAAGGAAAGACATCTGCCACTATTGCATTGCGGCGCAGTGTCACAGGTCTCTTAGTTGGGTTGAGGATCTTCATAGGGACCCAACGATCTCCCCACATGGGTGCCACAACCCGTCCAATAATGATGTTTTTTGGGGGCGGAACGGGAAGAGGTAGGCTCTGCGATGATAGCGCTCCCAGGTGACACAGGAGAACTACTTGGGAGCTTCCCCCACACCAGATACTCCTGCTGTGGTGCAAGGGTGACAGCCTGACGTAGCCTAACAGTGCCAACCTTGTCAGGTAGGTCAGGACCAGACCAACGGGTTATGCAACTGAGCAGCTGGAGAAACTGCTCACACTCGGGGTCAGAAGTGTTGGAACAGATGAGTTCCCAATATTTCTCATCAGACTTCATCCTCTGTATCATGGGCCTGATAACATTGCTTCCAATGATAAGCTCATCTCTCTGCCCTGGAACAAGGAAAGTCGGTACAATGAATTTGGATCCATAAATTTCAATGCTGAGGTCAAAGATACATCTGGGTTGTGTCGTAAGGCCACCACAGCCAACAAGGACTACCCTCTCGGGCACAGGCTGAGGACTCGGGAGAACACCAGCGGCTTTAAGCTTGGACTCCGCCTCCACACTGAGCGTGCATGACATGCTCCCTGAATCAAGCATCCCTTTCAATGTAGACTGGCCCCCAATGGATACTGGAACATAAAACAGGTCATTAGCTCCTGCTACTCTCTGTGAACCAACAACAATCACTGTTTTGTCATCAGGAAGATTATCACAGCAGTTCACATAGGTTGACTGCAAATCCTGTTCTTCACTGAGGGTTTCACCAGTAGTGCCCATGTTACCCCTCTCACTACATGGGCGGGCTAGTTTAAATCAGCATTGGAGGGAGAAGGGGGTGGCATGGCTGAGGAACGGGAGGCCTGCGGACACTCATGTCTTATATGACCAGGACTGAAACAGTTGAGGCACAATCTATAGAGTCTACAGTGTGCATGAGTTGAGTGGTCCCTGGAACCACAAACTCTGCATGTAGTGGGCTCAGAACCCTGCTGGTGGCGGGGCCGGCCAGCTTGATGGTGGACTGGCTGGCGGTTGACTGGCTGGCGGTTGAATGGCTGACGGTTCCCTGGACTTTGACTGGTCGCAAGGGAAGCGTTGCACAGGGACAGAACTTTGTCAAACATAGCCACGATCTGTTGAACACCAGGGTCAGTAGCTGGTGGGTCAGTGGCAGCAGGAGCTGCATCAGAGACTGCAGGAGGAAGTAGGGACGAGGAAGCAGGCATGTGTGAACCCACCAACACGTTATCTGGCCGAGGGTGACTGCGGGCCAGGGAAGGAGCAGGCAGAGAGGCATGAAAGGACTTTGGCTGGCATGCTACTGAGGCAGCTTGAGACACACCGGAATTGAAAGGTTGAAAGGAATCAGTCACAGGGCTCTGACTGTAAGCTGAAAAACCCACCGTGTGTCGGGACTGGGCTGCTGTCTTTCTCACAGTTCTCATGTGACTATCCAGACGCTCCTGAACCTCAGCTGTGGTCCACCGCTCAGGTGCCTTCAACTGGAATGACATGGCAAGACTGGGATCGGGGCAGTGATTAATGAACATCATGACCACCTCAGCACTGGGGTCCTCTACAGACCTGCCTCGCCTCCGGAGGCAGTCATCAGCAGCATCGATGGACTTGTTAAGGCGAATCCAGTAGTCCATAGCACTCTCATCAGCATGGGGAATTGTGCTATAGAAGTCTTTCATGGGTAAGTTGGAGTATTGCAGCTCACTGAAGTTACCTTTCAATACGTCAAACACAGCCGTGGGCAGGTCAGGTGTACTCAGTTCAGGGCGGCTGCGGAGCGACACCTTCACCACGTCCCTAGCTTTGCCTGTCAGTCTCGACATTATCAGGTCAAACATTTCAGCATGAGTGTCACATTTAACCCTATTCAGGTAACATTTCATCATGTCCTCCCATTCATGAACAGAGAATGCATCAGCATGATCACCCCTGAAGAAAGGCGGGGCCTTGGCGTCAGACTGCACAACGACCTTCAACTGTGACAAATCAGCATGACTGGATGACTGATTCGTAGGGGATTGAGGCTGGACGACACTGGGCTGGTGCATAGTGCTAAGGCTGGCTGAGATATTATCTCCAATCTGTTTAGCCAAATCTGTTATCATGTTCCCAAAAGTCTCAATAGAGATGACCTGTACAGGCTTCTGGTCTGACTGGGTAATTGGCGTGGAAGTAGCAGTGGGGACTAATGGTGGGTCAACAACTGACAGATCAACTGTGTAGTTGAGAACACTGGGGGACATAGGCCTACCCCTGCCATAACACACTGAAGAAATCTGTTGGCCCCTCCCCACCCCAAAGGTGACATCTCGCCCACGACCAGCCATGTTATAAGCCTCAAAAGTAAAAAAAAATAATGATAATAATACTACCTTAAGCTGAAAACACACTATAAACGGCTATGTACAATTCAACAGTATGAGCATAGCATGGTATATTCTAAACAAGGAGCATAAAAACCCCACAAGGCAACAAAAATCTTATGTGCATGACCACTTATATGGGATGACAGGAAAACATTGCAACACCGATGTAAACCAAATAAGCCCATAGAATACTTTACAAATAAAGAATATTAATTAAACTGTCTTCATTAGGATCTTATGTCCTCTTATTCCCATAAATAGTACTGTGTATTTTTTTTTTTATTCAGTTTTTCCTTTTTTTTTTTTCTTCAAAAACCAAAGTATCACTTTAATGCACCGGCTGACCACAGATCACCAGCATAACCAAAAACCAAAAAGTAATAAAATCAGAAGAGAAAAGAAAAAAATTACGTATATATACACACGCTCTTCAAACCAGTGCACGAGCGTCTCTTTAACCCTTTAATCGCCCAACGCACCTCGCGCGTACGCGCACTCGGGAGCGAGCGCAGTTCCCGCGGCCACAGAGCGGGAGGAGCGGGAGAGAGGAGACCGGTGTCTGCAGGTGTACCCCGGGGATCAGACGAGCGCTGATCGGAGATGCAACGGGTCGTCACGGCACCAAGTGTAACCGGCTAGTTTTTACCTCTGCGTTGTGTGATGAGGATTAATGGGCCCAGACCAGGATTTCTTTGGAGGAGGCAGTCTCCGTTTATTTTCTGACGAAAGTATAAATGAAAACAAAATCCTCCCATCAGTCACGAACAACATGAGCTCCTACACGCATTAAAGGACAGAAATATGTTAGCTTTAAGCTAGCGAGCGAACTTTAACAGTATAGCTTTAGCACATAGCTAAAACACATAAATCTCCGTGACTACTGTGTCGCTTTACCTCTCCAGAGCACAACAGGAAAAGGGGAGAGGTAAAGGCGGGAGACACATTTATGGGGGGGGGAACTCCTGAAAATAAACGTAGGGGTACAGTAGCTCAGTTTTAAAGGTTCCACATAACAACTTAGGAGGACAAACATGTCAGGTAAGAACAATTTAAAGTGAAACGGATTTTGTGTAATTATAATACTGTATACTGTACAGTACTGTATATTTGACCCTGTTATACTGGGTTGTTTTTTTTTTCACTTGAAACCGATGCCGACGAGAGCAGATGCACTACGGCTTAGAGAGAGCATGTTAATGTTAATAACTCGATGAAAAGTGATTAAAACTTTATTTCATTTTTGAGTAAATTGTTCCGGAAGGTATCCACACCCGTGAGGAGGTTTTTGGGTGCTGGACAGCACTGTGTTATCGTGTTTTGTGAGAAGAAAAACTCCGGTGAGTAACCATTAGCGCTTAGCATAGTATGCTAGCAGCTGTCGATGATGGCTAATTGCTCACTTATTTTATTTGATCTTTGTTATGTATTGTTATGCTTTGGAGACTTTGTTTAAAACCAATCGGAGACCGATGAATGTATGTGTGTGAATTGAGGATGTATCTCATGGTATTTTTGTGGAAAATTGTCTGTGTTAATCAAACTATTCATATATGCTAGTTACTGCTATATAGTTAAAGAGCTGATCTTATGAGCTAAAACACGCAGCCGTGTGCATTTTTGAGTTATTGAGAGACAGTAATTCAATTAATCATTCTCAAACATGATTTGAATGTGATTTAATTCATAATTTGTACACCATGCGGTGGGAAAAGCTAAAAAAAAATGCAATATGCAAAGATGCATATGACACATTGTCAATGTGAATGGTTCACGTTCGTTGCTTTAAGATAAAAAAAGACAGAATAGATACTGCGCAGATAAAAGATATAAAGAGATAAATGTATAAAGAGAGCTAAAGAGATTAACCACATATTTAAAAAAAACAAAAAACAAAAAAAAAATGCTGCTCTATGCAGGTTGTTTTTTTTGTATGAGTTGATTGTGATGGCGAGCCAGAGCTCGGACCAGAGGGACGTGGAGCAGTACGCCGGCTTACATACGTGGAGGAAGCTTCATCGCGCATCTGGAGCACATCTATCACATCATACAGATGAGAAACAAAATCACACTACCCGGGTAGATGAACAGATACATAAACTAATACACAACCATTCATTGAAGGACTGCCACACATACCTACATTGAATACGAACGCACTGAGGACACTGACTAATTTGGACTGTTGACTTTACTGAACTTTGTTGGTTTATTATTTTGGGCCCATTTTTTCCTATTTTATTTGCACTTTGAACAGTATTATTTCTTTTTTTTTTACATGCTGTGAAGCTGTTGGGTTGTTGGTTACAACTGAGGTTGTTAAGTAGGTTGATTTCTGGGGGTTGATAAAGAAATATAAATTCAGTCGTTAGCTGAACTTTTTTGAGTTGGTGAAACTGAAGAGTGTTTTTTTTTTGTTTGTTTTTTTTGTCACTGTTCGCAAACTGTTGTCCCTGTCACATATATCCTCCTTGAGCGAAACTATATCTTCTGATTTGGCCTAAATTGAAAGTACATGATAGTCACCTTAGTTCATGTAAAGGAGACAGTGTTACATCTGTCATAGTTCACAAGATTTCTGAGACTATGATGAGTAAGAATTGTCACTGGATATTCCTTCCTTTTATTGTAGTGCATTTATCCAAACATATACAGCATCGATCTATGTCCTCTTCAGCTTCTCTTAAAAATTGTCGTCTTCTTCTTCTCTATAAGCAGTTTTTATCTTGGCAAGCTTGAAAAGAGAAGGGCTCTCACTTTCAGTAAGTACGTTAAAGTAAGACCCGTAACTGTGTTATTCACACAACAAAATCACAGCTTAAATCACAGGTGGTTTAATAAAATACAGCTGTGGAAAAAAGTTTTCAGACACCTGATGCATTTGTGCAATATTTTATTAAGAATCACTCTTAGATCTTCAAGTGTAATTTTTTTTTAGTACAGTCACAGACAAAATACTAAACAAATCCTGAAACAGCCATTAAAAACTTAAAATTGATTAGTTCCATAAAAATACAGAGAAGGTTTGAATATTGGGTCATTTTGGTACCAGTGATCCACTAATGAAGGACGTGCTTTTTATTATAAGACACATTTTTCTGCTGCCGTGCTTCATATAAAGCCAGTACATTTGAAAGTTTTTCAGAGACAAAATTGGCTAAAATAAGGAAACTAATGCAGGAAACACGCCTGAAGATACAGATTCTCAGCCAGGAAGGGTTCAGCTGCTTCCAGATCAGCAGGAAGTGCAAATGCAGTCCTTCAGCAGTTGGATACACTCACAGAAATACAGATGAACTGATCTGGGAGCGTCCAAGGGTTTCTTCAGCAAGAAATTACCACATCCTGATTTCCCAAAAACCGCTGAACGACATCACAAGAGCTCCAACAACAGTGGTCAAACCAAACTGGTGCCCTGTGTTCCACCTGCACTGTACATGGTTGACTTTTAGATCATGTCTTAAGGTCCTGTAAGGCTGTCAAGAAGCCCCTGATCAATGAGAGACTGAGGTTTACCCAGCGTCGTTGGGCCCAAGCACACAAGAACTGGACAGATGGGAAATAGAAAAAGATTCTGTGGTTGATTAGGCTTTATCATCCTCCTGCTAATGTGAGGGTACACAGAAGGCCAGGCCAAGCAGTGTCTCCAGCATGTACAGTACCTACTGTCAAAAATGGTGGAGGCAGTAACCTGGTTTGGGGATGCATGAGTGCTGCTGGAGCACTGCCTGATGATCTGGGAACAGATTCAGACAACCAAACCCAACAAGTCTGTCTGGATCTGGCTAAAGCCTATGGGTCTGTTCCCCACCAGCTCATCTGGTACACACTGAACTTTTCCACATCCCACCATTCATCCAGAGCCTGATCACCACCTACTTCAACAACCTCCAAGTGTGTTACTCCACACTAACAGCAACAACCACTATGTGTGGTATCGACGACTACAAAACTACTGATTAATGTCAGTGTAAATGTGAGTATCAGTGATCATCCTGTAGACAGTTAATGGTGATCATTTGTGAGAAGCTCTTACTTCCTTCAAGTCACAGTGATGATCTTTTGTCTCCCTCTTCTGGCAGCGAGAGGAATCAAACCAAATGTTGAGAAATAACTTGATGAGACTTGATTGATCTTTATATATTTAAATGTGAGATGTAATGAGTCTGTCAAAATAACTTGAGATGTGTGTAGTCTATTAATATTCTCAGTAGGTTTCTGATGACAACAGAACAAGAAACATCTTTTAAATTTCTCTCTGATCTCTGTCACAGTAAATAGACACCTACAAAGAAAGATCTCACCTCATCTGCTACTGCTTAATCCTCACTAGGGTCGCAGGGGTGCCATTGGGAGCAATTTAGAGTCACCAATCAGCCTAACAAGCATGTTTTTGGAGGTGGGAGGAAACTCACACAGACACAGGCAACAGCAACACATTTTTTTATTTGTTTTTTTATTTTAAAACTTTGAACAATATTATACAGTTTATGGCAGTAATCAGATGATAGGAACATAAATCTGTTGTTATTAATCTGTTATTTACGCAACATTATGATTTCCAAGTTGAAAAATAAATAGAGCCAGTTCATATATTTATATTGATGTAAAACACAAATTGTGCTTTAACAAAACTTAAAATGTGAGGTTACCCTTTCAAAAACATACATATCTTAATCTAGAACCTGTACAACAGAGAAATGTGTTTTATTTCATTCATCCCTCATGGGGAAATAGTTTGTCTCATTTAATCCAGTCATTCATTCACACAGCAGTGTGTACACCTGGAGCAGTGGACTTGGTCATGTCCTCAGTCATGGACACAGCTGAGGTACCATGGACATAGGGGGATCTGAACCTGTGGCCTCATGGTCCCAGAGCTGCTTCTCTCCCCACTACTCAACACCCCCTGTTAGTCCAAGGAACAAGCTCCAGCTGTGATCACTGTTGAATTAATGACATAACCTTTATTCCATCAGAGCGTTGAGTGATAAACACGAAGAAAACACTGAGAAATATTTAAGAGGATTCATAGAAAGATGCTAAGCTGTCATCAGAGTCACATGAAAAATAGAAACAGGAGCAGAGTTTCACTCTAAACCCTATTTCTTTACACCAATAAAGACACAAATCAGATGAAATGTGTCGCTAGTTGTTGTTTTAAGGTGCAGAACCTCTCATTTCAACCATCATGACAGAGTTTTCTGGAGATTCCAGTGTTTGTGGGACAATTGAGCCTTCAGCTTTTCCTTGTCTCTTTTTCTTCCAGGCAAAAAAGACGAGAATCCCAATTATCCCAATAATCACAGCTGCTTTCAACGCACATATGATGGACATGTGACCTGTTCAGAGACACAAAAGTCACATGTCAGGGTGAAGCTGTGACAGGAGAGTTTTTATTTCATTTAGTTAGTTAAGTTTAATTTACTAATGTACCACAGTTCATCATTGATCAAAGTTTGATTGGAGGGTTTATTTGACACTATGGTAGTCTACTTACCCAAACTAGTGGGAGGGGCAGTAGTTGGGTTAATACACAGTGTGTTATCGGCCTCAAACACCCACTCTGATATGTGTATCCCATTAGGTAAGGTGCAATTGATGAATATGAAGCCTATGAACAAACAAAGATCATTTATGACTGATGTTATGACACCAACATGATTACCAAGTTATTTCTCATCATGTTGTCACTCACCACAGGTAGAGATCCTCTCTCCTCTGGAGACATTACTGATGTGATTCCTGACTGAACAGACCAGATGTCCTGAGACGTCTTGTCTCAGAGTGATGACGTTAGTCTCATTATTTCCAGGGAGGAGCTCAGCGTCTGTCACTGAGTGTCCATCCAGAGTCCAGGTGTACTGAGGACTGTCCCCTCCATCAGAGGAGCAAGACACCCTCTTCTCTCCATGGGACAGACACTCAGAGACCAGATGGACAGAGGACACCGGAGCTGAGAGAAACACACACAGATGACTTTTGATAACAAGGTAATTATCTCTTAATAAATAAATACAGAAACATGCAGAATATAAAGTATATTATTTAGACTCTGACTGTAACAGTAATGAAGGAGGATTCAGTTCAGGACTGTTATATTTGTTTTCACTAGTGAACCTAAAAACTGGTAAGTGAATGTAAGATAAATTTGTTTGTACACAAATCAATACAATTTGAGATTTTGATCTGTCAATATGACTTAATTTCTCAGGAGTAGAAAAAAATATTTTACCTTCAATAAACAACTGTAGAGTCTGTTCTTGTAATTCTTTTCCATTTGAGTCAAAGATTATCAGATCATATTGACCACTGTCATTCCTGCTCAGGTCATTGATCCTAAATGTTCCATCACTGGGATTAAAGACAGATCTGTCTTTTATCACATTAGTTACAATCATTTTGTTTATCCATCTTAATATTACTGATGATCCATTTTTCACATCACATCTATATATTTCTAAGGCGTTGTCCATCAGTCTGATGACCACAGTTCCTCCCAAAGCTCCATAACACTGAGCTCCACTCTGTCTGCCATCACAGTAAGTTTCTCCACCTGTGAATTAAAACATTGAGAGTATTTCATTTCTACCACTATGAAGCATAATTGTTTCCAATATTTCAGTCACATGCATTGACCTAAAACAGACTTAGTGTGTTTTTCTCTCTCAGACTAAACAATCAATCAAACATGTATTTCTGCTGCTGAGCATTTCACAGGTCAGTGGCTGGAAAACTGCTGTGATTCATTTAACAACATTAATCTGTTAAACAGAGTTTTTACATTAGTTGAAATCAACCAGTAATTACAGACCTGTGTGTGTCAAACTGAGTTAAACCCACCAAATTATCTGTTGGTTCATTTTATGAATAAATGTGAATAAAATGATTAATAATGTAGAATCATTTGAAGCAGTAGTGCAGCCAGTAAAACTAAGAGATGTGAATATGTCACTCAGAGTGGGTAGGCAGTATGTAGCTACAAGGAAGTGTTGTAACAAGGACATATAAGGCATTATATCTGTCACTGGTTTTGTTCATCAGGTTTACTCAACAAAGTTACAGAGGCTCAAGGCCACATGAACCACAATGTAACAGCAGAGTTACACAAATATAATTTATCATCCTTAGTTGGTCTCTGATACATGACTATTGTTTATTGTCCTTCCTCCAAAGTGTAAATCTCTCAGTTGTGACTTTCTCCAAACTAGAAAGAATTCACTGAGACCATGTCTGTGTCACAACCCCAAAGACACAAAGCATCAATCTTAATCTTTTCTCTGTAGATATTTTGGGAGACAAGCTGTCTTCACTTTGTGGAAAGTTACAAACTAAAGCCGTGTGTATAAAAGACTATCATGTCATCTTCATTGTCCTCAATCAAACTGTTTGATAAACGTGTGAGACTTTCAAACCTCCTTTCAGAACCAGTTAACAAGAAGTTTAACATTTCACTCATCCACTAAACCATCTTTAGAAACCTGAATAAAGTACCACGTCAATATCTCACCATGAGAGACTCCAAGTATCATCAGCATCAGTCCAACCACAGCTTCCATGTCTCCTCTCTCTTCACACTCTGTTCAGTCACTCAGCAGCTTTCAAACTTTATCTAATTCCTCCCAAAGTCAAACCTATGTACCCTGCTCTCAACAGAAAGCAGTGTGTTGTGGTAGTGATCAGCCTCAGAGGAGAGTGTGTGAAATGTGCACAAGGTTGTTTCTAACTTCTCGTTATGTGAAGAAAAAAGAAAGGGAAGCAGTATCAACTTTCTTCCTTTTTTAGCCTCAGTGTTTTTTTCTGTGTGATGGACTAAATGAAACATCCTCCTTCTGAGACTCACAGCTGATATTTCTAAGACACCATCATGAAGGTGTATCAAGCTAGAAACATTTTAAAATGTCTCCTATTACTGATCAACCTTTTAAATCCTGTATGTGGAGAATCAAAACAAACTTATTGCTCAGTTTTTCATTTTAACTACAGTCATGTGTCTATTGTCTCATCTGTGTCAAACATAAATCTAGTAACACAACAGCAGCACTGCCACAACATCTCTGAAGATCATGATGTTGACATTTTGGTGACATGATCTGATGTGTGTAAATTCATGTACAGTGTTAATTACTGAGTTCATAGTCAAAGAGGAACATGATGCAGTCCAGTCCAACCCAACACTAACTATGAGCTCAGTGATAAAACTCATATGTGATCGTGTGGAAAACATGAGCATTACAGTAAAGTGGACTTTGACAAGAACAGAAAACACTGGAACAACCCTTGCTGTTGTCTCACTAATGTTCTCTATAAATGTGGTTATGAACGTTAAAAACACCACATTACAGCTGTTAAAAAAAATAAATATAGGAAGACCTTCCATTTTCTTATGTCTTTAGTCCTGTTTCTCTCAACAGAAGGTGTCTTGTTAACGATTGGCCTCACAGTGTGAAAATTGTGTGAAAGAAGGTGTCACTGAGCAGTGTTGTATCTTTGTGATAATGAGAAGAGGAACTGATGCGAGTTTTCTACCTCTTTTAGTCTTCAGTACAACAAGTGGGCCTTCATGTGTGATGGACTGAGTGGAAGAGAAGGAAATATCCCTCATTGTGACACTGACAGCTACTGTACATTTCTAAGACATCAGCATGCATCCTACACTGAACAGTCTCCTTTTACTGATCATCTTCACAATAAGAGGTTTTACAAACACTGAACACAGAGAGGCAACAACAAGGAAGTGAACATAACTTAACTCACCAAAAAAAGAAACCTCACAGTATTTTCAACATTAAATCAACCTGACACCACTAACAACATGGTTGACAAGACAGATACTAAAAAACCTTTATCTATTCAACAAAGTTATAGTCGACCATTAAACTGGATCTTTTGATCTTTTGATCTTTGGAACACTGTTCACAGCTGACTGACAAACACAATTAATCGATCTTGTGACTACACAAAAAACGTCTATAATTATTAGATAAATATATGGCTACAATCTTTTATTCATATTTCATATCATGTATTTTCTTTTAAAAAAATATTAAAATATGTCTTAAAAAATATATATCTTTGGATGTATTTAACAGAATCTGAATTTATCAAAGACAAAAACAACCACTGCTGGTTTTCAGTAGAGGAAAAAAAGAACAAAAAAGTAGAGATAGAAAAAACATCTCACCATGAGAGACTCCAAGTAGCATCAACAACAGTCCAAACACAACTTTCATGTCTCCTCTCAGTTCAGCCTCTGTTGAGTCAGTCTGCAGCTTTAGAAAGTTTATCTAATTATCACACTACAAGTGTCCCTTACTCTGCAGTGAGCTGTGTTAGCCGCAGAGGTCTGTAAGAAATAGCACTATCATAATGGTTTTGTGTGCTGAGAGCAGGAAATTCAGTGGTAACAACTTGACTTTCCTTTTACAGACATCATGTGAACCTTCTGACATGACGAAAGAGAGCGAAGGATTCTTCATTTAGAGTTGGACTAAAAGCTTTATCAGCATTGTGTGTGGAGTCATTCGGCCTCAAAAGAAAAATAAATGTTAAAATAAATCATAATATAGACCCATGTTTCAGTTCCTCCTGTTGTTACATTTAGTGGCCATACACATTACATACTGTACACCATAGGTCTTCAACACAGAGTATACAACCCTTAGGGGATTTGCGGAGGTACTACAGGGGGGTTCGCAAAATCTTTGGTTGATTAGAATTTTTTTAATAGATATTATTTTAATTTTCCCCCACAAATTTAAATTTATTTAAATACATATTAGCATGAATCTAACATATTTTAGTAAAGGAATAAATGCACGCACACATACACAGAGCAGCGATCTGATGTAAACATTAGTATTAACTGTATAAACTTCATCAGCAGAGTCGATTATTAACCTGTTGGAGCTGAATGACTGATAATGCTGACTGTTTTGGACACCAGAGTGAAGGTAAGAATTTTTTTCCCTCCGTTATTTCATGTCAGATCTCCGTTAAACAGTGGTGTGGTGTAATGAGCTGCTGTGAAACCTGTAGCTTGGTGAACACAGGTGTGTCTGTGTGGATGAGAGGGGCTGTTTTGGTCAGACAGGTGTGTTAATGAGAGAGACTCTGGTGATGAAGTTTATTACACTTAATTATCGATGTTTACATTTGATCGCTGTTGCTGCTGCCTCAACATTGCAAGGCCGCGAAACTCATGTTTTGCTCCTCACAAATAGAGTGGACACCTTCACATAAAAAACTTGACCTCTGGCATTGCTGCATCAGTTGAGGGAACTGCGACATGTCCCCCAGCCCTGCAGACTTCATCACTGATGCAGGCATGTCATGCGGGGAGCCCAGCTGCATTGAACCATCTTTAGGGAGGCCCAGCTTGCAAAACTTTGAGAACCTGTTGTATATTGATGTGCTGAAGTGTGCTGAAGAAAGAAGTGATCACCGCTGACAAGTCTTATCTTGCATTTAAAAAGGTTTATTACAAGAATGAACAATGTCAAAAACTCTTGCCGAATCTGAGAGAGCTTCTGGCCAATTGTCGAATCCCCTCTCTCGTTCAGCTCCCACAGTCACCTTATATATGGTTCTCATCCCCATTCACAAACAAAGAAAACTTATCTCCTTACATCTAGGAAAGGGGCAGAGAAGAGAAAAACAATAAGATAATATATTACATTCCCCCCTCCGAGGCTCATAGTCTCGACCATCAAAAAACAACACAAACATATTCATTGTTATAACATAAAGATATGTTCTTCCTACAGTGCCAGTTACAGCACAACCCTTGACAATACAACACATTCATGGACTGTGAGAGCGAAAACCTCAGGCAGTCATCTTTCTTAAAGTGTCCATCTTTCAATCTAGACAGGAAACCCATCGGATCCTCCATTGGATCTCTCCCTACCTAACATCACTCTCCCTAAACACCCCGAAAAAGAAAGGGAAAAAAACAGCTGAGGTTCCAATACATTCACTTTCTTAACAAATACATATCAATGATATACATTGCAACAAACTTTCAATATTGACAAGACAAAAATATGTTGCACTGTAATTCTTTCCCACTTCTTTTCCCACTGGCACTGCAAGGCTTCATCACAGTGTCCTTGTTCAGGGTCCTTCAGTCCCCTCTTGTCATCCATAGTCTGGTGCCTGATTCTCTCCAGAACCTTCAGATCCCCGAACATCCAGCTTCTCGCAATGATCTTCCTTCAATATCCTTCTAGGAGGAGAAAAGACAGCACAGCAGTATCTTTGCAAACATTAAAAGCACGTCAAAACCTACTATCCAATTTAGACCCCATTGAGACCAACTTCAGTCCCCAATTTTGGTCAAATCAATTTCACAATTTTATTCACAAACTCCTTCCCGTTATCTGATGATATTCGATATCAGGAAGTCCCATCTGCTTATGACCTCCCTGCACAGAAACTTACAAAAACCTACAGAAACCTGCAGAAACTTGAAAACTGACTGAGCATCCTTCCTGCTAAGTTGACAAACGATTCACTCACAAATATGGTGCCCCAAAATCCATACTCTTTCCTTCTAACCCTCCCCCCCCCCCCCCCCCCCCCCCCCTGCTCCTGTCACTATTATTGCAGCTTCACAAACTGCTTTATTACCCTGAGTGACTCTTGACACATCCTTCTTATGTGCTGTACATTTCGCTATTGCTATTTCTTTAGGTTCCATCATAGCATGGAGAAGTTTCATTATCTGAGTGTGATGCTGTATTGGAGAACAATCTGTTTTCTTAAACCCTCGATTTTTTCCCCACTGATCCAAACAAATGACACACATTATGAGCCCATGCAGAATCTGTATCGAAGACAAGACCACTTCCGCTTTCTCAACAACAAATCCTGTTCCCTGGACTTTTACCACCTCATAACCAGCACTCAACTTATCCTCCCACACGGTAACAGGACACTTGGCCGGATGGGTCCCCAGTCTGCCTCACACTGACTTTAGCCTTGAGCATTTCTCTGCTTCATGAACGCCATCACGTAGTTCACCATCCTCTGGAGTTGGTAAACTTACTGTAACACACCTCATTAATGTGACATCTTCCTGTTCTAAATTATAGTCTCTAAGTCTAGGCATAGTCAACGTATACTTGTGTAACACCCTTTAGTTACACACACAGAGTAATCCCCAATATTTCCAGTTTAACTATGTTGAGCAATACAGTCTGAATGAGTTTTTGGTTGTTGTAGTTTCTTGTTTTCACCAGCAGGGTGCGCAATTTCACTCACATAAGCACTACTCGCGTGTTTGTTCTGCTGGGTTGTTTTTTTTTTCACTTGAAACCGATGCCGACGAGAGCAGATGCACTACGGCTTAGAGAGACCATGTTAATGTTAATAACTCGATGAAAAGTGATTAAAACTTTATTTCATTTTTGAGTGAATTGTTCCGGAAGGTATCCGCATCCGTGAGGAGGTTTTTGGGTGCTGGACAGCACTGTGGTATCGTGTTTTGTGAGAAGAAAAACTCCGGTGAGTAACCATTAGCGCTTAGCATAGTATGCTAGCAGCTGTCGATGATGGCTAATTGCTCACTTATTTTATTTGATCTTTGTTATGTATTGTTATGCTTTGGAGACTTTGTTTAAAACCAACCGGAGATCGATGAATGTATGTGTGTGAATTGAGGATGTATCTCATGGTATTTTTGTGGAAAATTGTCTGTGTTAATCAAACTATTCATATATGTTTAGTTACTGCTATATAGTTAAACGAGCTGATCTTATGAGCTAAAACACGCAGCCGTGTGCATTTTTGAGTTATTGAGAGACAGTAATTCAATTAATCATTCTCAAACATGATTTGAATGTGATTTAATTCATAATTTGTACACCATGCGGTGGGAAAAGCTAAAAAAAAAAATGCAATATGCAAAGATGCATATGACACATTGTCAATGTGAATGGTTCACGTTCGTTGCTTTAAGGTAATAAAAAAGAGAGAGAATAGATACTGCGCAGATAAAAGATATAAAGAGATAAATGTATAAAGAGAGATAAAGAGATTAACCACATATTTTTAAAAAACAAAACTGCTGCTCTATGCAGGTTGTTTTTTTTGTATGAGTTGATTGTGATGGGGAGCCAGAGCTCGGACCAGAGGGACGTGGAGCAGTACGCCGGCTTACATACGTGGAGGAAGCTTCATCGCGCATCTGGAGCACATCTATCACATCATACAGATGAGAAACAAAATCACACTACCCGGGTAGATGAACAGATACATAAACTAATACACAACCATTCATTGAAGGACTGCCACACATACCTACATTGAATACGAACGCACTGAGGACACTGACTAATTTGGACTGTTGACTTTACTGAACTTTGTTGGTTTATTATTTTGGGCCCAATTTTTCCGATTTTATTTGCACTTTGAACAGTATTATTTCTTTTTTTTACATGCTGTGAAACTGTTGGGTTGTTGGTTACAACTGAGGTTGTTAAGTAGGTTGATTTCTGGGGGTTGATAAAGAAATATAAATTCAGTCGTTAGCTGAACTATTTTGAGTTGGTGAAACTGAAGAGTGTTTTTTTTTTTTTTTTTTTTTTTGTCACTGTTCGCAAACTGTTGTCCCTGTCACATATATCCTCCTTGAGCGAAACTATATCTTCTGATTTGGCCTAAATTGAAAGTACATGATAGTCACCTTAGTTCATGTACAGTAGACAGTGTTACATCTGTCATAGTTCACAAGATTTCTGAGACTATGATGAGTAAGAATTGTCACTGGATATTCCTTCCTTTTATTGTAGTGCATTTATCCAAACATATACAGCATCGATCTATGTCCTCTTCAGCTTCTCTTAAAAATTGTCGTCTTCTTCTCTATAAGCAGTTTTTACCTTGGCAAGCTTGAAAAGAGAAGGGCTCTCACTTTCAGTAAGTACGTTAAAGTAAGACCCGTAACTGTGTTATTCACACAACAAAATCACAGCTTAAATCACAGGTGGTTTAATAAAATACAGCTGTGGAAAAAAGTTTTCAGACACCTGATGCATTTGTGCAATATTTCATTAAGAATCAATATTCGATCTTCAAGTGTCACAGACAAAATACTAAACAAATCCTGAAACAGCCATTAAAAACTGAAAATTGATTGGTTCCATAAAAATACAGAGAAGGTTTGAATATTGGGTCATTTTGGTACCAGTGATCCACTAATGAAGGACGTGCTTTTTATTATAAGACACATTTTTCTGCTGCCGGATGCTGGGCATCCAAGGGTTTCTTCAGCAAGAAATTACCACATCCTGATTTCCCGAAAACCCCTGAACGACATCACAAGAGCTCCAACAACAGTGGTCAAACCAAACTGGTGCCCTGTGTTCCACCTGCACTGTACATGGTTGACTTTTAGATCATGGCTTAAGGTCCTGTAAGGCTGTCAAGAAGCCCCTGATCAATGAGAGACTGAGGTTAACCCAGCGTCATTGGGCCCAAGCACATAAGAACTGGACAGATAGGAAATGGAAAAAGATTCTGTGGTTGATTAGGCTTTATCATCCTCCTGCTAATGTGAGGGTACACAGAAGGCCAGGCCAAGCAGTGTCTCCAGCATGTACAGTACCTACTGTCAAAAATGGTGGAGGCAGTATCCTGGTTTGGGGATGCATGAGTGCTGCTGGATCACTCCCTGATGATCTGGGAACAGATTCAGACAACCAAACCCAACAAGTCTGTCTGGATCTGGCTAAAGCCTATGGGTCTGTTCCCCACCAGCTCATCTGGTACACACTGAACTTTTCCACATCCCACCATTCATCCAGAGCCTGATAACCACCTACTTCAACAACCTCCAAGTGTGTTACTCCACACTAACAGCAACAACCACTATGTGTGGTATCAACAGTAATAGGAAATAGCAATGGGTTGTTCAATCTCCCCAGTTCTCTTCACAGCAGCCTTTCAGGTCATCTCAGTGTGTTGTGGTGGTTAAAGTAGAAAAAGTAAATAAAATAAATATAAATATAATAAAATATAACATAAAATATCATGATAGTTTAAAAATCATTCAGCTGATTAAAAACAAGCTTTTCTAAAATCTTACTTACAAATGGCAGATTAGATACAGGTGTGAAATTACTGAGAACTGATGGATCTAAATTGTGTCTCTTCAGAAGGGGTCTGACAATTGCAGTTTTAAGAGAAGTTGGGAAAACACCCGACTGAAGAGAACAGTAAAAAAGCTAAAAGCTATCTTGAACTGATTTTTTAAAAAAAGGATGTGGAGATGGGATCTAAGGCACAGGTTGTGGGTTTAAGTTGAGAAATCACCTTTGTCAACATCTCAGCATCAACCAGGAAGTCCATGTTAAGGTATTTCATGATCTCAGTCTCCTCTGTTACAGTATAGACGACTACAAAACTACTGATTAATGTCAGTGTAAATGTGAGTATCAGTGATCATCCTGTAGACAGTTAATGGTGATCATTTGCGTGAAGCTCTTACTTCCTTCAAGTCACAGTGATGATCTTTTGTCTCCCTCTTCTGGCAGCGAGAGGAATCAAACCAAATGTTGAAAAATAACTTGATGAGTCTTGATTGATCTTTATATATTTGAATGTGAGATGTAATGAGTCTGTCAAAATAAGTTGACATGTATGTAGTCTATTAATATTCTCAGTAGGTTTATGCTGACAACAGAACAAGAAACATCTTTTAAATTTCTCTCTGATCTCTGTCACAGTAAATAGACACCGACAAAGAAAGATCTCACCTCATCTGCTACCGCTTAATCCTCACTAGGGTCGCAGGGGTTGCTGGAGTCTATCCCAGATGCCATTGGGAGCAATTTAGAGTCACCAATCAGCCTAACGAGCATGTTTTTGGAGGTGGGAGGAAACTCACACAGACACAGGCAACAGCAACACATTTGATGTTTTTTTATTTTAAAACTTTGAACAATATTATACAGTTTATGGCAGTAATCAGATGATAGGAACATAAATCTGTTGTTATTAATCTGTTATTTATTTTCATGGGGAAATAGTTTGTCTCATTTAATCCAGTCATTCATTCACACAGCAGTGTGTACACCTGGAGCAGTGGACTTGGTCATGTGGTAACATGGACATAGGGGGATCTGAACCTGTGGCCTCATGGTCCCAGAGCTGCTTCTCTCCCCACTACTCAACACCCCCGTGTTAGTCCAAGGAACAAGCTCCAGCTGTGATCACTGTTGAATTAATGACATAACCTTTATTCCATCAGAGTGTTGAGTGATAAACATGAAGAAAACACTGAGAAATATTTAAGAGGATTCATAGAAAGATGCTAAGCTGTCATCAGAGTCTCATGAAGAATAGAAACAGGAGAAGAGTTTCACTCTAAACCCTATTTCCTTACACCAATAAAGACACAAATCAGATGAAATGAGTCACTAGTTGTTGTTTTAAGGTGCAGAACCTCTCATTTCAACCATCATGACAGAGTTCTCTGGAGGTTCCAGTGTTTGTGGGACAACTGAGCCTTCAGCTTTTCCTCGTCTCTTTTTCTTCCAGGCAAAAAAGACGAGAATCCCAATTAACAAGAGAATTATCACAGCTGCTTTCAACGCACATATGATGGACATGTGACCTGTTCAGAGACACAAACGTCACATGTCAGGGTGAAGCTGTGACAGGAGAGTTTTTATTTTATTTAGTTAGTAAAGTTTAATTTACTGATGTACCACAGTTCATCATTGATCAAAGTTTGATTGGAGGGTTTGTTTGACACTATGGTAGTCTACTTACCCAAACTAGTGGGAGGGACAGTAGTTGGTACAGTGGTAGGGGCAGTAGTTGGGTTGATACACAGTGTGTTTTTGGCCCCAAACACCCACTCTGATATGTGTGTCCCATTAGGTAAGGTGCAGTTGATGAATATGAAACCTATGAACAAACAAAGATCATTTATGACTGATGGTATGACACCAACATGATTACCAAGTTATTTCTCATCATGTTGTCACTCACCACAGGTAGAGATCCTCTGTCCTCTGGAGACATTACTGATGTGATTCCTGACTGAACAGACCAGATGTCCTGAGACGTCTTGTTTCAGAGTGATGACGTTAGTCTTATCATTTCCAGAGAGGAGCTCAGCGTCTGTCACTGAGTGTCCATCCAGAGTCCAGCTGTACTGAGGACTGTCCCCTCCATCAGAGGAGCAGGACACCCTCTTCTCTCCATGGGACAGACACTCAGAGACCAGATGGACAGAGGACACCGGAGCTGAGAGAAACACACACAGATGACTTTTGATAACAAGGTAATTATCTCTTAATAAGTAAATACAGAAACATGCAGAATATAAAGTATATTATTTAGACTCTGACTGTAACAGTAATGAAGGAGGATTCAGTTCAGGACTGTTATATTTGTTTTCACTAGTGAACCTAAAAACTGGTAAGTGAATGTAAGATATCTTTGTTTGTACACAAATCAATACAATTTGAGATTTAGATCTGTCAATATGATTTAATTTCTCAGGTGTAGAAAAAAAGTATTTTACCTTCAATAAACAACTGTAGAGTCTGTTCTTGTAATTCTTTTCCATTTGAGTCAAAGCTTCTCAGATTATATTGACCACTGTCACTCCTGCTCAGGTCATTGATCCTAAATGTTCCATCACTGAGATTAAAGACAGATCTGTCTTCTATCACATTAGTTACAATCATTTTGTTTCTCCATCTTAATATTACTGATGATCCCTTTTTCATTTCACATCTATGTATTTCTAAGGCGTTGTCCATCAGTCTGAACACCACAGTTCCTCCCAAAGCTCCATAACACTGAGCTCCACTCTGTCTGCCATCACAGTAAGTTTCTCCACCTGTGAATTAAAACATTGAGAGTATTTCATTTCTACCACTATGAAGCATAATTGTTGCAATATTTCAGTCACATGCATTGACCTAAAACAGACTTAGTGTGTTTTTCTCTCTCAGACTAAACAATCAATCAAACATGTATTTCTGCTGCTGAGCATTTCACAGGTCAGTGGCTGGAAAAACTGCTGTGATTCATTTAACAACATTAATCTGTTAAACAGAGTTTTTACATTAGTTGAATTCAACCAGTAATTACAGACCTGTGTGTGTCAAACTGAGTTAAACCCACCAAATTATCTGTTGGTTCATTTTATGAATAAATGTGAATAAAATGATTAATAATGTAGAATCATTTGAAGCAGTAGTGCAGCCAATAAAACTAAGATGTGAATATGTCACTCAGAGTGGGTAGGCAGTATGTAGCTACAAGGAAGTGTTGGAACAAGGACATATAAGGCATTATATCTGTCACTGGTTTTGTTCTTCAGGTTTACTCAACAAAGTTACAGAGGCTCAAGGCCACATGAAGCACAATGCAACAGCAGAGTTACACAAATATAATATATCATCCTTAGTTGGTCTCTGATACATGACTATTGTTTATTGTCCTTCCTCCAAAGTGTAAATCTCTCAGTTGTGACTTTCTCCAAACTAGAAAGAATTCACTGAGACCATGTCTGTGTCACAACCTCAAAGACACAAAGCATCAATCTTAATCTTTTCTCTGTAGATATTTTGGGAGACAAACTGTCTTCACTTTGTGGAAAGTTACAAACTAAAGCCGTGTGTATAAAAGACTATCATGTCATCTTCATTGTCCTCAATCAAACTGTTTGATAAACATGTGAGACTTTCAAACCTCCTTTCAGAAGCAGTTAACAAGAAGTTTAACATTTCACTCATCCACTAAACCATCTTTAGAAACCTGAATAAAGTACCACGTCAATATCTCACCATGAGAGACTCCAAGTATCATCAGCATCAGTCCAACCACAGCTTCCATGTCTCCTCTCTCTTCACACTCTGTTCAGTCACTCAGCAGCTTTCAAACTTTATCTAATTCCTCCCAAAGTCAAACCTATGTACCCTGCTCTCAACAGAAAGCAGTGTGTTGTGGTAGTGATCAGCCTCAGAGGAGAGTGTGTGAAATGTGCACAACGTTGTTTCTAACTTCTCGTAATATGAAGAAAAAAGAAAGGGAAGCAGTATCAACTTTCTTCCTTTTTTGGCCTCAGTTCAACAAGTGTTTTTTTTCTGTGTGATGAACTAAATGAAACATCCTCCTTCTGAGACTGACAGCTGATATTTCTAAGACACCATCATGAAGGTGTATCAAACTAGAAACATTTTAAAATGTCTCCTATTAATGATCAACCTTTTAAATCCTGTATGTGGAGAATCAAAACAAACTCCCCTGAGCTGTTATTATTAATCAGTTTATGTTTTATTTTAACTACAGTCATGTGTCTATTGTCTCATCTGTGTCAAACATAAATCTAGTAACACAACAGCAGCACTGCCACAACATCTCTGAAGATCATGATGTTGACATTTTGGTGACATGATCTGATGTGTGTAAATTCATGTACAGTGTTAATTACTGAGTTCATAGTCAAAGAGGAACATGATGCAGTCCAGTCCAACCCAACACTAACTACGAGCTCAGAGGAGTGTGTGAAAACTTGACTGAGCAGGGCGTTGTATCTTTGTGATGCTGAGAAGAGGAACTGATGTGAGTTTTCTACCTCTTTTAGCCTCCAGTACAGCAAGTGGGCCTTCATGTGTGATGGACTGAGTGGAAGAGAAGGAAATATCCCTCATTGTGACACTGACATCTAACATTTCTAAGACATCAGCATACATCCTACACTGAACAGTCTGAAACGTCTCCTTTTAATGATCATCTTCACAAGAAGAGGTTTTACAAACACTGAACACAGAGAGGCAACAACAAGGAAGTGAACATAACTTAACTCACCAAAAAAAGAAACCTCACAGTATTTTCGACATCCAAACAACCTGACACCACTAACAACATGGTTGATAAGACAGATACTAAGAAAAACATTTATCCATTCAACAAAGTTATAGTCGACCATTAAACTGGATCTTTTGATTGTCAACATGTAGACTGAATATTTTTTATTATGAGGAAACAGATATAAAGTCTCCGTTTCTATCACAATGTAAAGCTGTCAACTGGAAATATATAATCATTTCAACTCTTTGAAGTGATCTTCTCTTTCTTTGTTCTTTTTATTAGTTTTTTTCCTTTTTCTATTTCTGGACGGCCACATGAAAATGTTTTTAACTCGTGTCAAGATATGAAGTCAACAGCACAGCCTTTATGAACCAGTAGAGGGAAACCTCTGACCTGCTAATAGGAGCCAAGATGTTTTATTCAAAGTCAAATTAATCTTCAGCAGTCATGAAATGTACAATGTTGAACCATGGATAGAGGTCCCACAGTTGGACCTAAGGCTGATCCATTACTGACACAGGCCAGGAAAGGAAATCTTCATGACTGCACATGGGCAAAGGAATAAACTCAACTGCAGTCCTTACAGTCCTGTGGCCCATCCACAACAGAACCAATGACAGTATGCAGACAGGAAGTTGGTCTCATGCAACACAATCAAAATTATGAAACATTTAATTTAAATTATTAACAACCCAAAGACACATCCATATTCCAGGACTCGTAATTAAATATTTACATGGAAGAAACACAGTATTGTGAGGAACACTGTTCACAGCTGACTGACAAACACAAATAATCGATCTTATATAATATATATATCTGTGGATGTATTTAACAGAATCTGAATTTATCGAAGACAAAAACGACCACTGCTGGTTTTCAGTAGAGAAATAAAGAACAAAAAAGTAGAGATAGAAAAAACATCTCACAATGAGAGACTCCAAGTAGCATCAACAACAGTCCAAACACAACTTTCATGTCTCCTCTCAGTTCAGCCTTTGTTGAGTCAGTTTGCAGCTTTAAAAAGTTTATCTAATTATCAGCTACAAGTGTCCCTTGCTCTGCAGTGAGCTGTGTTACACAGAGGACTGTGTCCAAACTGGCACTATCATGATGTTTTTGTGTGCTGAGAGCAGGAAATCATGATATACAGTGGGGGAAATAAGTATTTGATCCCCTGCTGAATTTGTAAGTTTGCCCACTTCCATAGAAATGATCAGACTCTGGTTTTTATGGTTGTTTACTGGTTATGGGTATAGACAGAATATCAATCGAAAATGCATAAAAAACACACAATCTAAAAGTTATAAATTGTTATGTATTTTATTAAGGGAAATAAGTATTTGATCCCCAACAATTCACTTAGAATTCAGGCTCCTACAGATTGGCTGGTGCGCATGTGGCACACAGCTATGCTCAGTCAACTAATTACCAATACTCCTGATCTTAACTCGTCATGTATATAAAGCACACCTGCTCTAAGAATCAGTTTCTTACATTCCAACTTCTACAGCACCATGGACAAGACCAAAGAGCTGTCAAAAGATGTCAGGGACAAGATTGTAGACCTGCACAAGGCTGGTATAGGTTACAAAACCATCAGCAAAAGGCTTGGTGAGAAGGTGACAACTATTGGTGCCATTATTCGCAAGTGGAAGACCCATAAAGGGACAATCAACTGTCCTCGGTCTGGAGCTCCCCGCAAAATCTCGCCTCATGGAGTGAGGATGATGATGAGAAAGGTGAGGGAGCAGCCTAAAACAACACGGCAGGAGCTCGTTAATGATCTGGAAGCAGTTGGGACCTCCGTCACCAAGAAAACAGTTGGCAACACACTGCGCCGTTATGGATTGAACTCTTGCAGTGCCCGCAAGGTCCCCCTGCTCAAGAAGGCACATGTACAGGCCCGCCTTAAGTTTGCCAGTGAACATCTAAATGACTCAGAGAAGGCTTGGGAGAAAGTGCTGTGGTCTGACGAAACCAAAGTTGAGCTATTTGGCATTAACTCGACCCGCCGTGTTTGGAGGATGAAAAAACGTGAGTATGACCCAAAGAACACCATACCCACGGTTAAGCATGGAGGTGGAAACATCATGTTTTGGGGCTGTTTTTCAGCAAAGGGTACAGGGCAACTTCACCGCATTATGGGGCCAATGAATGCAGCCATGTACTGTAACATCTTGGACAAAAACCTTCTTTCCTCAGCAAGAACACTGAAGATGCCTCGTGGGTGGGTTTTCCAACATGACAATGACCCAAAACATACTGCCAGGACAACAAAGGAGTGGCTCAAGAAGAAGCATATTAAGGTCATGGAGTGGCCTAGTCAGTCTCCAGACCTTAACCCGATCGAAAACCTGTGGAGGGAGCTGAAGCTCCGAGTTTCCAAGAGGCAGCCAAGAAACTTGAAGGATTTAGAGACTGTCTGTAAAGATGAATGGGCCAAAATCCCTCCTGCGCTGTGTGCAAACCTGGTGACCAACTACAAGAAACGTCTCATCGCTGTGCTTGCCAACAAAGGTTTCTCTACAAAGTACTGACTTGTGTTGTGCTTGGGGATCAAATACTTATTTCCCTTAATAAAATACATAACAATTTATAACTTTTAGATTGTGTGTTTTTTATGCATTTTCGACTGATATTCTGTCTATACCCATAACCAGTAAACAACCATAAAAACCAGAGTCTGATCATTTCTATGGAAGTGGGCAAACTTACAAATTCGGCAGGGGATCAAATACTTATTTCCCCCACTGTAGACCCATGTTTCAGTTCCTCCTGTTGTTACATTTAGTGGCTACACACATTACACCATAGGTCTCCAACACAGAGTGTACAATCCCTAGGGGATTTGCGGAGGTACTGCAGGGGGCTTCGCAAAATCTTTGGTTGATAAGAATTTTTTATATGTATATATGATTTTAATTTTCCCCCACAAATTTTAATTTATTGAAACGCGTATTAGCATGAATCTAACATATTTTAGTAAAGGAATAAATGGAAGATATTATCTTTCAATCAGATTTCCACTCATACAGGAGCTGTCTCAACAGTGCACTGTTTCACACAGAGCGTCTACTATTGTGTCCCAGCCACTCAAACGACCAAGCAAGCAGGACAAGCATCCTGCTTTGACCGAATGCTGGCAATCAGTCAGCACGCAAACACACAGAGCAACGATCTGATGTAAACATCAGTATTAACTGTATGAACTTCATCAGCAGATCTCCGTTAAACAGTGGTGTGGTGTAATGAGCTGCTGTGAAACCTGTTGCTTGGTGAACACAGGTGTGTCTGTGTGGATGAGAGGGGAGATGTTTTGGTCAGACAGGTGTGTTAATGAGAGAGACTCTGGTGATGACGTTTATTACACTTAATACCGATGTTTACATTTGATTGCTGCTGCTGCCTCGACATGTCTTTCCAAGGCCGCGAAACTCATGTTTTGCTCCTCGCAGATAGAGTGGACACCTTCACACAAAAAAACTTGACCTCTGACATTGCTGCATCAGTTGAGGGAACTGCGACATGTCCCCCAGCCCTGCAGACTTCATCACTGATGCAGGCATGTCATTCGGGGAGCCCAGCTGCATTGAACCACTTTTAGGGAGGCCCAGCTTGCAAAACTTTGCGAACCCTCAAATCAGACGATACTCACATTCAATCTCAGCTCATCTCATAAGCTCACCATGGCTCACCTGTTTTTCTGTCCCTTCTTGTAAAATAAATACTGTTTGAAACTCCATCATGTGTCTCCACTTTTATGTTGCGCCTCTCGAGCCGGGACGTAACAGGAGGAAAGGTGACTTCAGGCAGTTGTTGCTCCAGTGAGTGTCCTCGTTTGTGATGCTTTGCCGAGGTCTTTACTGCCACTGACTTTAGTTTCTTTTTGTGTTATGGGTCTCAATTCCTTTAGTTTTGTGTTCATCAAGTGTGATGTTTATTTGTGTCAGGGTCAGATCAGGTAATGTTGTCAGACCAGGCGGTATGTTGTGGGTCATTACAGTGAAGCACCATCCATTCAACTTTGCATCTTTTCACTGAACTTGAGCTGACAGTTTATCTGTGTACACTTCAGGATCCATCGACTACTTCTGTCCATCGTTGCCTCATTAATAATCAGAACAAGAGGCAGAATACTGTCCCAGGACTCTGCTGCTCTGTCTTTTTTGGATGTTTTTTATGGCAAAAGCTGATCTGGTCTTTCCATTCTTGAGGTTTATGAATAGTTTGCATCTTGTGAACCCTCTGTATTTGGTCTTTGAAGCATTTCCTTCATAGTAGACTTGGATAATGATATGATAGATAATAGATTGATGGGTCATTATTTGAGTAACACAACACAAAAGATAATGTCGAACTGTAAAATAAATAACTTCCCATTGAAATACATCAGTTTGAAATTCGTTTCGAGCAGCATGAAAATATGAGAACAATCGTGCTGGCAGGGACCAAACATCAGATTAATCGTGACAGTTTCACATCCACTGTCTGACCAGGTTGGCCTTCAACTGCTTCTTTATATCAGTGTAACAGGTTTCTTTTTGTTAATATTCAACATTTTTCAAAAATTGTCTCTCTGCAAAAATGGGTTTTAAAACGTGACCAACTCCCTGAGAAGAAGAAAAAAAAAACCTAGAGGTTTGTTGAAACACCTTTAATCCTCACATCTTTTCAGTGACCGGTGTGGGCCTGCTTCATGCTGCAGATCTTCTCAAACCTGGGTTACAGTTTTGAGATTGCCACTCTGAGTTCATTTTCAATGTCCAGCTTTGCTCTGTATTTGGTCTTGATTGAGGCCACAGCAGAGAAAATCTCACATAGGTAGGATGTGGCAAAAGGAAGAAGTATGGCCAGGGCTCTCTTGCCTAACAGTGGGTAATCTTTATCCACTCCAATCCAAAATGCAGCCAGTGTCTTTGACTGAAACTGCAGCCTCATTTTTGAATCAGAGGTGACATCAATGAACTGTTCCTCCTCTGATGTGCTGAAGTCGGCAGGTGGTGTTGCACTGAAGGGGTCACGGATCCAGTCATATTCTTTGGGATCCTGCATCAGGAAGTATTTCTCAAAATGTGTGCTTTCATGCATGGGATCACTGTGTTCTGCAGTTTGTTGACTTCAATGAATGCTTTCAGATTCTCAAATGAGTCCACATTTCCATCTTTCACTCGCTGCAGCCACATCTCAAGTTTTCTGATGAATGATGTGATTTTATCTGCCAGATGGGGGAGGTGTGTATTTGTATCCTGCAATTGCAAATTCACTTCGTTGAGTTTCAGAAACATGTCACTGAGGTATGCAAGTTTCATGAGGAACTTGTTACAGTAAAATTTGTGGGCAAGGTCATTGCCCTCTTCCTCCAACAAGATGCAGATTTCATCTCGCAGTTCAAATACCCTGGACAGCACTTTCCCACGTGACAGCCAACGGGACTCGCTTGTGAAACAGAACAGCTGTGTGGTCGGAGCCCATTTCCTCGCACAGTGCTGAAAAAATCCGGGCTTTGTCAGGTTGTGTTTTGATGTAGTTGACGGTGGCAATGACATCGGCCATTACATCATTCAGCTCGGGACTCGTGGTGTGTCATGCAGTGCATCCACTGTGCATTGGGGAAAACGCACTTGATCAGCGCTTGCAGCCCTCCCCGTTTCACAGCCATAGCCTGCGCCCTGTCTGTGCAGATTCCCACACAGTCCTCCCATTTCAGATTGGCCTCTTTCAAGTAAGAGTCAATGATTTTAAACAGTTCTTCTGCTGTGGCTCTGCCAGTAACGTGTTTGCAGAAAAGCAGTTCCTCCCTCATGTCATCTCCATCAATGAATCTGACGTAAGTAATCAATAAACAGTCTTTGTTACTGTCAGTGGCTTCATCTGTAGAGAAAAGCTGCTGTCACGCACCTTATCATTAGCACTTGGCGGCATGGACGCAGCTTTAGTAAAGAGAGACTGTTGAGCGCTGCAGTTTACGAGTTTTTGTCTGAAAAACTCAACTGGCTTGTCTTTGTGCTCTGGATGTTTTGTCTGCAAGTGGCGTCTTAGCTTGTTCGGCTTCTAGCTGTCACAAGCTCCCACTTTAAGACAGACAACACACTGCGGTCTCTCCTCATTACCCACCGTAAAGTTATAGAAAGTTATAGAGTTGGAGTACTGGCTTGCTAGAAATCATGGGTCACACATACTTGATATAAGAAAATACAATGTACATGAGTGCTAAGTAGGTATATTTTGATTAGGGGGAAGTTGGGTGTTTTACAAATTTCAATAATTCAGATGCTTGGCAACTGCTGCTGGCCTATTTACTGTTATATGATTTCACACAGGTTTTATGCCTGCATCACATCATTGGCAAGACTGGCATGCATATGGAAAAATTTCAAAAATGCCCAAGATAATTTCAGTGGTTTTGTATTTTTTTCCCAATGAAACCACCGGGACATAGTAAAGGACCACGCCGTGTTTTTTTTTTTTTTTGGGGTCTTTTCAGGGTTTTTTCATGGTTTGTGTAATTCTCAGTGTTTTGATAATCATTCTGATTAGTGTTTTTGTTTAAGTAAAATAAAGTGCTAAATACCGTTTGTCTTTACTGTCCAGGCCCTCATTTCATTGTGCCTCATATTTGTTTTAAAAATTTTTATAACAACACCTCATTTGCCAATTTTTACCAAAAGCTGACAAATAACACCTAAAGTCATTTATAATATTGTGCAATGGGAAAAGATCCCCAGACTCAGTCTTAGTTCATTCCCTTTTAATTACCATATAACTTATATCTGAAATAATAGTGTCATATCGACTTTACTTAAGCTGAAAATAGCTCTTATGTGTTGCATAGCTTTTATAACGTGTGCTGTGGGGAAATTTTATACATTTTTATAACTTATACATATACTTAGCTACAAAAATTAAAGGAAAAATAATAGAATCAAAATTCTTTCATCACATACACTTTTAGAAAAGCAAAGTAGTTAAACATCTAAAATAACAAGTGACTGGGCAGATATTGACATTTTTTATGAGCACTATTCAATTAAAATTATAACATTCAAAACAATTGTCATAATGCAACATGAAGTTGGTTTGAAGATTTGTGAATATTATAGATGGTAATAATGGCATTACAAGCTTTATAGACACCTTATAAAACTTTATGAGTGCCTTAAAAAGGGCATTTAAATAAAACCCTTTCATAGAAAGTGTTACCGATCTGTTTATATTTGAATTGAGATGAGATAGTCTGTCAAAATAATTGAGATTATGTAGTCTTTTAATATCTCATGGGTTTCTGATGACAACAAAAAAGAAACATCTATTAAATTTCACTCTGATCTCTTCACATAAAAGACAAAGAAAGATACAAAAAAATCTCATCCACCTACCACTTAATTTGATGCAACCAGTTTTTTGGGGGGTGGGGAAACTCACCCCGGGTTAACACAACTTTTTTTTAAAAAGCTTTCAACAATATTATACTTTTTATGACATATCAAAACAAACATACTCTGTTTTTATTAATCGGTATTTACCAACAAATTATTTATAAGTTAAAAATAAATTTTACCTTTTAATTATTTATAGGATGTAAAACGCAAACTGGTTTTGAAAAAAAATGCATGTTAAATAAGAGCACCAAAGTCTGCCCTTTTTTTCCTCCCTTTTTTTATCTTCGAGAAAAGCTCCTTTACATTACCCAGAAACAAATAAACAGAAATTTTTAATTTTACACACTTTCAATGTTTCATCATCACTCAATAAGAGGATGAAAACTCGGGGTCTGGGGTGGGTAACAACATCAAAAATCTAAACCATCTCATTTTCCATACTACAAAATCCCACTAGGGTCAAGGTGTTCTGAGCCTACCCGCTGACTTTGGGGGTGAGAGGCGGGTACACCCGGACGGGGCATCGCCTATCACAGAACAAACAACCATTTGCACTGTCTTTTTAGGGCACATTTTTGCCTAAGGCATGAACTTTTTGGAGGGGGGAGCCAAGTACCGGGTGAAAACCCACGGACACAGTAGAACACGAAAAACTCCATAAAAGGGCCTGAGCGGGACTCGCCCGGCCTTCTCGCGGGGGGCTCAGCACTAGTGTTTACAATTTTTTTTCTTTCTCACTCTGTCTGTTTTTGCTTAAGTTACCTTTTGCCTACTTATTCAAACAACAAAATAAGTTCAGCAAAGTTTCAAGAAATTCATATTTAAAGGTGATGTTACTTTACCTTCTATTCAGACTAAAGACCTTTAGTTGTCTCTTGACTTTGGGTTACACTTCCTCTTAAACTTCTCAAAATCCTGTCTAAGAAAAGTAAGACTCAAAGGTGGAAATTTCAGGGAAAAGATGTGCTCACACATTCTGATAACGTCAAAGATGTTTGTGCACGCTATAAAAGAATGTGAATCAAGGGAGGCAGAGTTTTTTCCTGTCATACACAGAGCTGCTCTCCCCGGGGTAAAAATAAACCTAGCTTCGCATATAGAACAACTGACTGGACACCCCCTTTGAACGAAAATTTTATTGAGGAAAAAAAGAATTGCCATAAAAAATTTGGGCATAAGTGGAATACCAGGCTGATTGTCGTCTCCAGGGACAGGGGTTGGCCACCCAGGATTATTCCTGCAACCGTAAACATTTACACCGTGTTTTACACTTCCTCTTTGATCTTCCACCCCTGTCTAAGAAAATAAGACTCAAAGGGGTTAAAAAGTTCATGAAAAGACCCAAAAACACCCGCAATCGATTTTCCTTAAAGTCCATTGGAAAAAAAAGGGCCCCAACCAGAAAGGGGTCGATCTCCGGAAAACCCTCATTTCCTAATGCCAGAAAATGAAAAGGAAAATATTTAAAAAATCGTGCAATGAAATGTCTAAGGAAAACGTGTTTCCCAATAAAGGGCACCCTGAGCGAAAACATTGAAAAAATTGCAAAAGAGTAAAGAGAAAATATGGATGAAAAACAAAAGCAAAAGTAAAGGGGAAGGGAAACTACAAGAGTTTAGAATAAATGGATTGTGGAAATTGTGGATGGATAAGGGGGAAAATCAGGCAGGAAAACGTGAGAAGCATGCCTGGGGGAATCGAGTGGAGGGGAAGTGAAAAAAGAAAACCCCCAATAACACCCCTACACCCACATTTCCCGGGGACATTAAAACCCTCCTGCAGGCTCCACAGAATGCAAGAGAGTTGGGATTCCACCACATACAAGCAAACCTCACAATGGCAAATTCACGGGGGACTGTTCCGTTGGGGGGACAAAGGAGACTATCAAGGCGTGGCCGGGCAGGGGACAGGAAAGCAAGAAAGAGATACGGCCAAAGTGCCCGATGCTACAGATTGGACGGGAAAACGTACACGGGCCCAAAAGATTGCCCAAACTGGGAAAACCGGGCAAAGGGGAAAGCCCCATCTCCTCACTCTGACGAATCGGGTCTGCACGACACTACAAACAACACACAACCTCACCGCAAAGAAACCGTTTGCAACTGATAAAAAGTTTGCTTTAGTTCGGGAAAAGATCCTATTAAACAAGCCCCCTCCCCCCGAGGAATTTACGAACCCTTTAAAAAATGATGCTTATAAGAAAATGCCAACTATTGGAATTTTTCAAGGGAAAATATCACCTTTTTTGGGTGGACTCGGTGCCACACATTCTGTAAAAAGAGCTGAAAAACTCCCTCTTAAACACAGGGACTGCTGAAAAAGAAAGATGCTCATTCCCCGTTTCCTTTCATGAGGGTGATAATCACTTCACAAAAACATTTGTTTTTGTTTCATGTTTTATGCTTGATGTTTTGTGCTTACTCTGTCACCTAACAACACACCAAAATTCTACTTGTCTCGGGCTCTTCCCTAAAGTTTCTCAAACCCAAAACCCTCCCACGGGGCTGGAATGGGCAAATGGGGGCGAGTTCATAAAGAAACCACAAAGGCACTGACACTCTCCCCCCCCCACCCCCACATTCCTCTATTCTAAACAACTAACACATACACTTCCTTATTTTGGTCAAATGCCCATTGCCTCGCCTGTCCCTTTTTGTGGCGGCCCCCCCACATGCAAGTTCCTGCTACTTTGAGGTCATCATAAACTGGGGGGCCCATAAAGATTGTCCCCATCAAAATTGTACCGAAATCAGGCTACAGACCACAAAAAATTTTCAATATCCCTTAGAAAAAGGAGGGCAAGAGGGGGATAAACCCCCTAGTCATCATTCCATTAATAATCACCCCTTCAAACACCTATTTTTTCCTGCCAGCAAAGGGAGAAGTACAATTTGGGACTCGACCTGTTTAAGGGGTTGACATCAGCCCCACCATCTTCTGTACTCCTAGCTCAATCTCTCTTCTCTGACACTCACTCCCGGGAACGGCCCCCTGTTTAATATGTAGAGACTTTTGAAGTCCTCCTTCCAAACAACTGTGAAAACGCCGAAAACGTCCCTGCCATCTGGGCTGCAGAAGGCCATAAACCTCCTTTTTCAAATTTCAACCCCGGGAAGTTTTTCTTGGTTCACCTTCGACACCCCACAAAAACTTTGAAGCCATTGTTCCACTCCTAAACCACACAAAGAAACAATTCTTTCCTTTTTAGGAATGTGTTCTTATTGTCAACCTTTCATTCCCTAACTTTTTCAGCATGGGGAGGTACTCTTGTAATGGAATGTTTCGTGCATTTTCTTTAATTTCCGGGTTCGTAGCTCTGAAAAAGAAGTGTTTTTTTTAAATTTTTTATATTTTCAGGCACCCCAAAAGGGATGCACAACAAGATTTCACATCTTCCACTTGCCAAAATGAAAGGATGGCAACCTTCTAAACTGAAGACTCTTGTGAATTGTAAATTAAAATATTTCAATAAGATAACATGAACTGCCCCTTTAAACGACCTCTTTATCTTCAGAAGTTTCGTAAAGTTTTTTATCTAAAACAAAAATTGTGGTTTTTGTTCTGAATCTTACCCTTCCTGTACCTACCTGTTCCCATTCCCAAAGCACAAAAAACTGCTGCTTCTCCCACATTTCAATACAAAATCCATCAATTACACATGTTTTGACACAGTCATCTAGTAAAATGCTCTATTTTTCTATGACATGCAGTTCCTATATCTGATATTATTATAGTGCTGCTATTTTTTGGCATAGTCATTTTTAATGTGAAAAAATCAACACCAAAATTAGTATCAGGTGACAGAACATGCTTTATTTCCAGAATACTCGGGGGTTTCAGTTCTAAAAAGTAGGTTTTAACCCAAGGCTGCATTTCCTTTTGGTTCTGCCATAATAACACAGTCATCGCTAATTAATTCTCTGGAAGCATCTAGACCATAAAAATTTTGACCAATGACTCTTTAAAACTAAATCTGTCCTTCTCCGGGATGATGCACCTGCTGATTCATCCCCACATCATGGTTTTAGAAATAACCACTCTTTAACCCAGACACTTCTTCAATTTTGGGATGGTAAAATTTGTTGTTGATGCAACCTTTTTACCGGTAAAGTTAATAAAATAAAAAAAAATAAATAAAACGCCAGGAACTCAACATCTTTAAATAGTTTGGGCCTTGTTCAAGTGTAAACCCCCGGGGGACACTTTTTCTGCCCAATACAAGATTAGTTTTAAAGAAAAGTGGATTGAAATTTCCAGAACAGACGCCGAGAATAAAACAAATGGTTTTAGGAGTTATGTAAAAATTAGAAAAGGCGAAAATTGTGCTAGTTTTAGCAGATAATAATAGTTTTAGCCCCACGATAGTCAAAACCCCGTGCGGGAAGGAGTCGTCAGACAAAATCAGTCAGTGAGGGGCAGCACGGAAACCTCTGACGCGGCCGGGACGATCCCCCCAGAACACTGCTCAAATAAGTTTTATTTTGGTATTTACTTCCGCTAAAACGGCAGGCCAATTAAATTTGCAAAAATTTTTATTTCCTCCAAGCGCTACTTTTAACATTTATTTTTATTTAACATTTATTTTTTGACATTTATATTTATATTTAACATTTAATTTATTAATTTTGATTTAAAATTTTTAAGATTTAGTTTTAGTATTTAGATTTAACTTTTTACTAAATGTGGGAATATAAAAAAAAAGTTTTGGAGCTAAATGGGGGAAAAAACCGGTGTTCATTTTAACACCGCAGCTTTACAACCGGGAACCCATAACATTTTATGAGGGAGTGATGCGGGGGGTGGGAACTTCCGGGAGAGGGGCGTGCAATTACTGGCTGATCGGCCCCCTTGCGGGAGGAGACTCACCGGGGGTTGGGGGTGAAAAGAAAAGGGCAGTGGGAAAAAAAAGAGAGATGGCGCGTGGGAAGCATCGCTGTTTTGGGGGCAGTTGGCCTGGGGGGCGGGTGGGGGCTGTTCCAGCTTACAGTGCTGCCGGGAGTAAAACACTGATAAGAGATTTTGCGTGCTCTCCTGTATTAAGAGGGGGCAGAAACCTCCTTTAGGTGCTTCCCGCCGCCAGCGAGCGCCGACTCCCCACAAAACGCCTAGAACCCCACAGGGGTCTCGTCACCAGGCCGGGGCCTTTTTTGGGAAAAAAGGGGGGGGGGGGGGGGGGGGGGGGGGGGGGGGGGGGGATACCCGCTGCCCAGTTCCTCCCCTTGCAAAACATACCGTTTTTCCATCATTTTCCAGGAGAGGCCTCCCTCTTCACTGGTGTCCCCTCCAGAGTCCAGCTTTTACGAGATGTCCTTTTTCAAAGGGGGGGGCAGGACACCCCCTTCTTCTCCCATGGACAGGGCACTCAGAAAAACCAGAGACAGAGGACACCCCGGGCTGAGAGAAACACACACAGATGACTTTGATAAAAGGTAAATTTTCTCTTAATAAAAAAATACAAAACAGCAGAATATAAAGTAATTATTTAATCTGACTGTAACAGTAATAAGGGATTTAGTTCAGGGCTGTATATTTGTTTTCGCTATGAACCTAAAAATGTAAGTGTGTAAGATATCTTTGTTTTTACACAAATCAATACATTTGACATTTAATCGTCAATATGACTTAATTTTCTCTGGAGTAGAAAAAAAAATTTTTACCTTCAATAACAACTGTAGATCGTTCTTTTAATTCTTTCCCTTTGGGCAAAGCTTCTCAATCATATTTACCACGTCATTCCTGCCAGGCCCTTGACCTAAATGTTCCATCACTGAGATTAAAGACAGATCTTTTTTTGATTACATTATTTACAATGTTTTTTTTCTCCATTTTTAATATTCGATGATCCCTTTTCCACCCACCATTATTCTAAGGGGGTTTTTCCATCATCTGAGACCACAGTTTTCCCCCAAAGCCCATAACACTGAGCTCCATCTGCTGCCCACAGTAAGTTTTCCCGTTTACAAACTAAAGCCCTGTGATAAAAGCTACTCACCAGAGAGACTCCAAAACATCAGCATCAGTCCAAACCCCAGCTTCCTGTCTCCTCTCTCTTCCCACTCGTTCAGTCACCAGCGCTTTCAAACTTATCTAATTCCTCCCAAAGGCAAAAAACCCATGTACCCGCTCTCAACAGAAAGCAGTGTTTTGGATGATCACCTCAGAGGGGAGGGGTGTGAAATTTGCACAACGTTGTTTCAACTTTTCTTTAATGAAGAAAAAAATAGGGGGCAGTATCACTTTTTTCCTCTTTTACCTTTATACAACAAGTGGGGTTTCATGTGGATGGACTATTATAAGGGGAAAAATTCCTCATTGTGCACGACATCTAACATTTTTTAAACACACATCACCTACCGAACGTCTGAAAAGTCTCCTTTTAATGACACCTTTCCGAAAAGGTTTTACAAACACGAAACAGAGAGGCAAAAAAAGGAAGTGAACAAACTAACTCACCAAAAAAAGAAACCTCACATATTTTCAACATCCAAAAAACCTGACCCACGAACAACTGGTTGACAAACGAACTAAGAAAAACATTTATCCATTCACAAAGTTAAAGTCGACCATTAAAATTTGGGTCTTTTGATTTTCAAATGTAGACAAATATTTTTTTTTTATGAGAAACAATATAAAGCTCCGGTTTCTACACAATGGGAAAGCTGTCAACTGGGAAAATAAATCTTCAAATCTTTTCTTCTCTTTCTTTTTTTTTTTGTATATAGTTTTTTATTAGTTTTTTTTTCCTTTCTATTTCTGGGCGGCCCCCAGAAAAAGTTTTTAAAACCTTTTTAAATAGAAGTCAACAGCACAGTCTTTTAAGAACCAGTAAGGGAAACCCCTGACCTGCTAATAGGGGGCCAAGATTTTTAAAACAAAGTCAAGTAATCTTCAGCAGTCATGAAAAGTACAATGTTGAACCATGGGAAAAAGGTCCCACAGTTGGGGCCTAAGGCGATCCATTACTGACAACCAAAAGGCCCGGAAAGGAAAAATTTCATGACTGCACAGGGCAAAGGAAAAACTCAACTACAGTCCACATCCTTGGGCCCATCCACAACAAACCAAGACAGTATGCAGACAGGAAGTTTGGGCCATGCAAAAAAAAAAAAAATCAAAAAAGAAACATTTGATTTTAAATTACAAACAACCCAAAACACATCCATATTTCCCGTACTCGCAAATTTAAATATTAACATTGAAAAAACACATATTGTGGAACACTGTTTTACAAACTGACTACAAAACAAATAATCGTCTTGTGACTAGTAAAATAATATAATCGGATGATTTAACGAATCTGAATTTATCAAGACAAAAAAAAAACCACTGCTGGGGTTTTTAGTAGAAAAAAAAAGAACAAAAAAGTAAGTGCTCTCACCCTGAGAGCTCCAAATGCACAAACCCAAATCCAAACCAACTTTCAGCCTCCCTCAGTTCAGCCCTGTTGATCCCCGTCGCACTTTTTGAAAGTTTTCTAATTAACAGCTACAAATGTCCCTTACTCTGCAGTGAGCTGTGTTTTTCACAGAGGGCTGGTCCAAACGGCAATAAGATTTTTTTGTGTGCTGAGAGAGGAAAATTCAGTGGTAACAACTTTACTTCCCTTTTACAGACATCATCTGACCTTCTGCATGATGAAAGAGAGCGAAGGGTTCTTCATTTAGATTGGGCTAAAACTTGCATTGTGTTGGGGTCATCGCCTCAAAAGAAAAATAAATGTTAAAATAAATTAAAAAATAGACCCATGTTTATTCCCCCCTTTGTTACATTTAGTGGCCATACAAAACTACTGTACCCATATCCAACCCCCCGATATAAAAACCCTTTAGGGGGTTTGCGGGGGTACTACAAGGGGGGTTTCGCAAAACTTTTGTTGATTAGAATTTTTTTTAATAGATATTATTTTAATTTTTCTGCCACAAATTTAAAAAATTTTTTTAAATAAAAAATTAGCATGAATCTAACATATTTTAGTAAAGGAATAAATCAAAACCCCACATACACAGAGCAGCGTTCTGATGAAACATTTTTTTAACTGTATAAACCACACAGAGTCAAAAATTAAAACCGTTGGGCTGAATGACTGATAAACTGATGTTTGGGGCACCCGAGTGAAGTAAGAAATTTTTCCCTCCTTATTTCAGTCAAACTCCGTTAAATAGTGGGGGGTGTAATGAGCGCTTTTAAACCTGTAGCTTGGTGAACACAGGGGTTCTGTGGGTTTAAGGGGCTGTTTTGGGGCAGACAGGGTGTTAATGAAGAGACTCTGGGGATGAAGTTTTTTTAACTTAAAATTTTCGATGTTTTATTTTATCGCTGTTGCCGCGGGCCCCAACATTGCAAGGGTGCGAAAATCATTTTTTTGCTCCTCACAAATAGAGTGGACACCTTCACTAAAAAACTTGACCTCTGGCATTGCTGCATCAGTTAGGGGCTGCACATGTCCCCCCCCTGAAAACTTCATCACGATGCAGGCATGTCCTGCGGGAGCCCACTGCATTGAACCTTTTAGGGAGGGCCCACTTGCAAAACTTTAGAACCTGTTGTATATTGATGTGCGAAGTGTGCTGAAGAAAGAAGTGGTCCCCACCCCCCCTGGCAAGTCTTTTCTTGCTTTAAAAAAGGGTTTTTTCAAAGGAACAAAAAAAACTCTTGCCGAATCGAGAGACTTCTGTCCAATTGGGCGAATCCCCTCTCCGTTCAGCTCCCACATCACCTTATTATGGTTCTCGTCCCCATTCACAAACAAAGAAAACTTATCTCCTTTTCATTTTGGAAAAAGGAGAGAAGAAAAAACAACAAGATAATATATTACAATTTCCCCCCCCCCAAAGGGTCCTAAGTCTCGGCCATCAAAAAACAACCTACAATTTTATTGTTATAACAAAAAAGATATTTTTCCCCCCGTGTCAGTTACAGCAAACCCTTGACATACCAACACATTCATGGGGTTGAGAGCGAAAAAACCCCAGGAGTCACTTTCCCTAAAGCCATTTTCAAACTAGACAGGAAACCTCACGCCCCTCGCCCCTTTTGGGGACCCCCCTTTGATCCAACTTACTAAGAAAAATAAGGACAAAGCAAAAATATAAACAAAAAATAAATCAACATCAGACTGTTCGAAACCCCTCGGACCTTTACTGGGCTCCCTACCTAACATCACTCTCCCAAAAACCCGAAAAAGAAAAAAAAAAAACAGCTGAGGGCCAATACATTCACTTTTTTAAAAAAATACAAATTTAATGATATACATTGCAAAAAACTTTCATATTGACGAGACAAAAATATGTTTCACGTAAAATTTTTTTCCCACTTCTTTTTTCCCCCCCTGGGGACTGCAAGGCTTTATCACAGTGTCCTTGTTCAGGGTCCTTCTCCCCCTTGTCATCCTATCAGGTGTCCTGAATCCCCAGAAACCTTCGACCCCGAACTCCGCTTCTCGCAAAGATCTTTCCTTCAATATCCTTCTAGGGGGAGAAAAACAGCACGCAGATCTTTGCAAACATTTTAAAACACGTCAAAACCTACTATCCAATTTAGCCCCCCTTTAGACCAAACCCGCCCCAATTTTTGGGCAAACAAATTTTAAAAATTTTTTTTCACAAACTCCTTCCCGTTTTCTATGAAAATTTGATATCAGAAGTCCCATCGCTTTTGCCTCCCTGCACAGAAACTTACAAAAAACCCACGGAACCGCAGAAACTTGAAAACTGACGAGCCCTTCCTGCTAATTGACAACATTTACTCCCCAAAAATGCCCCCCAAAACCCACCTTTTCCCTTTTAACCCCCCCCCCCCCCCCCCCCCCACTCCTGTCACTGCTATTTGGGACTTATAAACTGCTTTTTTTACCCGAGTGACTCTGACACTCCTTTTGGGCTGCCATTTACTATTTTCTATTTCTTAGGTTTCCACAACTGGAAAGTTTCATTTTCTGAGTGTGATGCTGGATTGGGGAAAAATCGTTTTTTTTAAAAAACCCGATTTTTTTTTCCCCCTGACAAAAAAGACCACTTATGAGCCCATCAGAATCTTATCGAAGACAAACCACTTTCCCCTTTTCCAACAACAAAACCCGTTCCCTGGACTTTTACCACCTCAAACCCCACCCAAATTATCCTCCCACACGGAAAAAGCACGGTGGTTCCCGTCTGCCTCCCCACAGCTTTAGCCTTGACATTTCTCTCTTCATAACCCATCACGTATTCACCATCCCTGGGGTTTTTGGGAAAATCTCACTGAATTTACTGTAACACATCCATTAAGTGACATCTTCCTTCAAAAGCCTATTTTATCTCAATCAGGCAAGTCAACGTATACTTGTGTAAAACCCCTTTTTTACCACCCGAGTAATCCCCATTATTTCCAGTTTAACTATTTTAGCAATACAGTCCCGAATGGTTTTTGGTTGTTGATTTCTTGTTTTTTACCACAGGTGCGCAATTTCCCACATAAACACTACCCGCTCTTTTTCTGCCGGGGTTTTTTCTGCTGGGTTTTTTTTTTTCACTTCACCGATGGGGACGAGAGCAATGCACTACGGGTTAAGAGAGCATGTTTAAAGTTAATAACTCGATGAAAAAGGGTTCAAACTTTATTTCATTTTTGATAAATTGTTTCCCCAAGGATCCACAAAACCCTAAGGAGGTTTTTGGGGCGGACAGCACTTGTTACGTGTTTTTGTAGAAGAAAAACTCCGGTGATAACCATTAGCGCTTACATAGATCTACAGCTGCGATGATGGCTAATTGCCACTTTTTTTTTTGACTTTGTTTTGTATTGTTTCTTTGGGGACTTTTTTCCAACGAGACCGTGAATGTATGTGTGTGAATTGAGGATGATCTCATGGTATTTTTTGTGGAAAATGTCGGTTAATCAAACTATTCAATATTTTATTACTGTATATAGTTAAACGAGCTTCATGAGTAAAACACGCAGCCGTGTGCATTTTTGAGTTATTGAGAGACAGTAATTCAATTAATCATTCTCAAACATGATTTGAATGTGATTTAATTCATAATTTGTACACCATGCGGTGGGAAAAGCTAAAAAAAAAATGCAATATGCAAAGATGCATATGACACATTGTCAATGTGAATGGTTCACGTTCGTTGCTTTAAGATAAAAAAAGACAGAATAGATACTGCGCAGATAAAAGATATAAAGAGATAAATGTATAAAGAGAGCTAAAGAGATTAACCACATATTTAAAAAAAAACAAAAAACAAAAAAAAATGCTGCTCTATGCAGGTTGTTTTTTTTGTATGAGTTGATTGTGATGGCGAGCCAGAGCTCGGACCAGAGGGACGTGGAGCAGTACGCCGGCTTACATGCGTGGAGGAAGCTTCATCGCGCATCTGGAGCACATCTATCACATCATACAGATGAGAAACAAAATCACACTACCCGGGTAGATGAACAGATACATAAACTAATACACAACCATACATTGAAGGACTGCCACACGTACCTACATTGAATACGAACGCACTGAGGACACTGACTAATTTGGACTGTTGACTTTACTGAACTTTGTTGGTTTATTATTTTGGGCCCATTTTTTCCTATTTTATTTGCACTTTGAACAGTATTATTTCTTTTTTTTACATGCTGTGAAACTGTTGGGTTGTTGGTTACAACTGAGGTTGTTAAGTAGGTTGATTTCTGGGGGTTGATAAAGAAATATAAATTCAGTTGTTAGCTGAACTTTTTTGAGTTGGTGAAACTGAAGAGTGTTTTTTTTTTTTTTTTTTTTTGTCACTGTTCGCAAACTGTTGTCCCTGTCACATATATCCTCCTTGAGCGAAACTATATCTTCTGATTTAGCCTAAATTGAAAGTACATGATAGTCACCTTAGTTCATGTAAAGGAGACAGTGTTACATCTGTCATAGTTCACAAGATTTCTGAGACTATGATGAGTAAGAATTGTCACTGGATATTCCTTCCTTTTATTGTAGTGCATTTATCCAAACATATACAGCATCGATCTATGTCCTCTTCAGCTTCTCTTAAAAATTGTCGTCTTCTTCTTCTCTATAAGCAGTTTTTATCTTGGCAAGCTTCAAAAGAGAAGGGCTCTCACTTTCAGTAAGTACGTTAAAGTAAGACCTGTAACTGTGTTATTCACACAACAAAATCACAGCTTAAATCACAGGTGGTTTAATAAAATACAGCTGTGGAAAAAAGTTTTCAGACACCTGATGCATTTGTGCAATATTTTATTAAGAATCACTCTTAGATCTTCAAGTGTATTTTTTTTTTTAGTACAGTCACAGACAAAATACTAAACAAATCCTGAAACAGCCATTAAAAACTCAAAATTGATTAGTTCCATAAAAATACAGGAAGGTTCGAATATTGGGTCATTTTGGTACCAGTGATCCACTAATGAAGGACGTGCTTTTTATAATAAGACACATTTTTCTGCTGCCGTGCTTCATATAAAGCCAGTACATTTGAAAGTTCTTCAGAGACAAAATTGGCTAAAATAAGGAAACTAATGCAGGAAACACGCCTGAAGATACAGATTCTCAGCCAGGAAGGGTTCAGCTGCCGCCAGATCACCTGGAAGTGCAGATACAGTCCTTCAGCAGTTGGATACACTCACAGAAATACAGATGAACTGATCTGAGAGCGTCCAAGGGTTTCTTCAGCAAGAAATTACCACATCCTGATTTCCCAAAAACCGCTGAACGACATCACAAGAGCTCCAACAACAGTGGTCAAACCAAACTGGTGCCCCGTGTTCCACCTGCACTGTACATGGTTGACTTTTAGATCATGTCTTAAGGTCCTGTAAGGCTGTCAAGAAGCCCCTGATCAATGAGAGACAGAGGTTAACCCAGTGTCATTGGGCCCAAGCACACAAGAACTGGACAGATAGGAAATGGAGAAAGATTCTGTGGTCAGATGAGTCCAGTTTCCGGCTTTATCTTCCTCCTGCTAATGTGAGGGTACACAGAAGGCCAGGCCAAGCACTGTCTCCAGCATGTACAGTACCTACTGTCAAAAATGGTGGAGGCAGTGTCCTGGTTTGGGGATGCATGAGTGCTGCTGGAGCACTGCCTGATGATCTGGGAACAGATCAACCAAACCCAACAAGTCTGTCTGGATCTGGCTAAAGCCTATGGGTCTGTTCCCCACCAGCTCATCTGGTACACACTGAACTTTTCCGCATCCCACCATTCATCCAGAGCCTGATCACCACCTACTTCAACAACCTCCAAGTGTGTTACTCCACACTAACACCAACAACCACTATGTGTGGTATCAACAGCAATAGGAAATTGCAATGGGTTGTTCCATCTCCCCAGTTCTCTTCACAGCAGCCTTTCAGGTCATCTCAGTGTGTTGTGGTGATTAAAGTAGAAAAAGTAAATAAAATAAATATAAATATAATAAAATATAACATAAAATATCATGATAGTTTAAAAAATCATTTAGCTGATTAAAAACAAGCTTTTCTAAAATCTTACTTACAAATGGCAGATTAGATACAGGTGTGAAATTACTGAGAACTGATGGATCTAAATCAGGCCTGGGCAATTAATTTCTACAGGGGGCCACATGAAAAATCTGAACTGTGTTGGAGGCCAAACCAAACGATAACTTGAACGTTATTCTGCTCAATATTAATTTTCTCCCATTGTAAAAAAGCAGTAGATTATATATGTTGATAAGCTGCTACTGGTAATCAGAAACATAAGAATATTCTGTAAATATAGTTTTGGTGTAGGTTGAAGAGGAAAATGAAACACAATCGATCTGTAGTTTTGGATATAATGCATTGGAATGTTGGAATTTGTTTGTCCTCTTTGGAAAACTTCAGGTGGATCATATAGCTACATGAATTATTTTCTGTATCTCAATAAAACTCAATAAATGTTTAACCCTTTAAGACCTGAATGTCCGTCTGCCCACACAGAGAAGCTTGCTGTATTTGAATTACCGTAACTCCCCGATGGATAATATTCAAGTTGCGCTTTCTACAAAAAATGCTGCCATTACGGTAATGATGACGCACCGCTGCTGTCGGCTGCAGGTTGGAGAGCAACGATCGCGGAGCCCCAGCAAGAGAGACTTGTTTGGAGAAATTTGTTGGTAAAAACAAAGTTAGTTATACCCTTGAGATGTCACGAAGTCTTCCCAGGCAAAAGCACAACTAACCAGTGTTCAGTCACAATGAATACTGTCAATAGCGCAAACCACTGTGACTTACGGTAATTCAAAATCGGCCGCTTTGACGGATGCCAGCGATCCGTTCAGGCTTTTGAGGGTTAATAGATGGCAAGAAGCTGTTTCAATCTTACTTTTTTGTTGTTGACGAACTAACAGTGCCATGACGTAAATAACACATCATGGCTCAAAATAAAAGCAACACAGTCGTATTGCATGCACAGTTCATCTGTGCTCATGACTGACGTACCGCGGGCCGGACGGGAATGCCCAAAGGACCGTATGCGGCCCGCGGGCCGTGAAATGCCCAGGTCTGCTGTAGACAGTTAATGGTGATCATTTGTGAGAAGCTCTTACTTCCTTCAAGTCACAGTGATGATCTTTTGTCTCCCTCTTCTGGCAGCGAGAGGAATCAAACCAAATGTTGACAAATAACTTGATGAGACTTGATTGATCTTTATATATTTAAATGTGAGATGTAATGAGTCTGTCAAAATAAGTTGACATGTGTGTAGACTATTAATATTCTCAGTAGGTTTCTGATGACAACAGAACAAGAAACATCTTTTAAATTTCACTCTGATCTCTGTCACAGTAAATAGACACCTACAAAAAAACTCTGACAACTAGATCAGAAACACTGAGATGTTTGAAAATGTGGACATATAAATGTATGTGGTGTGGTTTTTTAACGGATTGTGTATTTCCCTTGATGAACATAGAGGTTTACTGACCACAGAAAAACACAGTAACACATTTTCATTTCCTTTATTTTAAAGCTTTGAACAATATTATGCAGTTTATGACTGTAATCAGATGATAGGAACAACAATCTGTACACAACACGATGATTTCTGAGTTGAAATCATTGCCAAAGCTCCAGCTGTGATCACTGTTGAATTGATGACATAACCTTTATTCCATCAGAGTGTTGAGTGATAAACATGAAGAAAACACTGAGAAATATTTAAGAGGATTCATAGAAAGATGCTAAGCTGTCATCAGAGTCTCATGAAGAATAGAAACAGGAGCAGAGTTTCACTCTAAACCCTATTTCTTTACACCAATAAAGACACAAATCAGATGAAATGTGTCGCTAGTTGTTGTTTTAAGGTGCAGAACCTCTCATTTCAACCATCATGACAGAGTTCTCTGGAGGTTCCAGTGTTTGTGGGACAGCTGAGCCTTCAGCTTTTCCTTGTCTCTTTTTCTTCCAGGCAAAAAAGACGAGAATCCCAATTAACAAGAGAATTATCACAGCTACTTTCAACGCACATATGATGGACATGTGACCTGTTCAGAGACACAAACGTCACATGTCAGGGTGAAGCTGTGACAGGAGAATTTTTATTTTATTTACTTAGTAAAGTTTAATTTACTAATGTACCACAGTTCATCATTGATCAAAGTTTGATTGGATGGTTTGTTTGACACTATGGTAGTCTACTTACCCAAACTAGTGGGAGGGGCAGTAGTTGGGTTAATACACAGTGTGTTATTGGCTTCAAACACCCACTCTGATATGTGTGTCCCATTAGGTAAGGTGCAGTTGATGAATATGAAGCCTATGAACAAACAAAGATCATTTATGACTGATGTTATGACACCAACATGATTACCAAGTTATTTCTCATCATGTTGTCACTCACCACAGGTAGAGATCCTCTCTCCTCTGGAGACATTACTTATGTGATTCCTGACTGAACAGACCAGATGTCCTGAGACGTCTTGTTTCAGAGTGATGACGTTAGTCTCATCATTTCCAGAGAGGAGCTCAGCGTCTGTCACTGAGTGTCCATCCAGAGTCCAGCTGTACTGAGGACTGTCCCCTCCATCAGAGGAGCAGGACACCCTCTTCTCTCCATGAGACAGACACTCAGAGACCAGATGGACAGAGGACACTGGAGCTGAGAGAAACACACACAGATGACTTTTGATAACAAGGTAATTATCTCTTAATAAATAAATACAGAAACATGCAGAATATAAAGTATATTATTTAGACTCTGACTGTAACAGTAATGAAGGAGGATTCAGTTCAGGACTGTTATATTTGTTTTCACTAGTGAACCTAAAAACTGGTAAGTGAGTGTAAGATATCTTTGTTTGTACACAAATCAATACATTTTGACATTTAGATCTGTCAATATGACTTAATTTCCCAGGAGTAGAAAAAAATATTTTACCTTCAACAAACAACTGTAGAGTCTGTTCTTGTAATTCTTTTCCATTTAAGTCAAAGTTTATCAA